>NC_141039.2:43517500-43605000 GCF_052040795.2 Danio rerio
TTAATATATATTTGTGCATTTTTATTTGATATGTTGTACCTCTAATGCATTTTCTGTTTGTTTTTGTTTCATTCATGTTGTTTTCAAGCTATAATAAAGCTATTTTCCCCACAGTTTTGGTATTATTTTGTTTTTATTTTCTATTTATTTCATCACATGCATGCATTTATCATTTATTAAAGCCTAGGAATTATTCATTATCCAATATGTTTAGACATTTTAGATCCTGTAGATCCAGTTATGCCACACCTAATGAAACTAATACATTTATTACATTTATTTACAATTTTAGAGAATTAAATTGACCTTCATATGTCTTATACATATTTAAAATAGCCATGTCATCATTTGTGCATCATCTAGATTTTCAATATTTGTGTATGGTGTTTGCTGTCTTTAAAATTAGCATTACGGTATATGATTGTCCACATGTTTTCCTTCATATTCCACTTGTTCAAACACGTGACGTTTGCTTCAACATTTGTGTATTTTTTATTTTTATTTTTTTACATTTATTTGATGTATTGTACATCCAATGCAGTTTTAGTTTGTTTTTGTTCCATTCAAGCTATAATTAAGCTATTTTCCCCACAGTTTTGGTATTATTTTGCTTTTATTTCCTCTTCAGTTCATCACATGCATACATTTATCATTTATTAAAGCCTAGGAATTATTCATTATCCAATATGTTTAGACATTTTAGATCCTGTAGATCCAGTTATGCCACACCTAATGAAACTAATACATTTATTACAATTTTAGAGAATTAAAATGACCTTCAGATGTCTTATACATATTTAAAATAGCCATGTCATCATTTGTGCATCATCTAGATTTTCAATATTTGTGTATGGTGTTTGCTGTCTTTAAAATTAGCATTACGGTAGATGATTGTCCACATGTTTTCCTTCATATTCCACTTGTTCAAACACGTGACGTTTGCTTCAACATTTGTTTATTTATTTATTTATTTTTTTACATTTATTTGATGTATTGTACATCCAATGCAGTATTAGTTTGTTTTTGTTCCATTCAAGCTATAATTAAGCTATTTTCCCCACAGTTTTGGTATTATTTTCCTTTTATTTCCTCTTCAGTTCATCACATGCATGCATTTATCATTTATTAAAGCCTAGGAATTATTCATTATGCAATATGTTTAGACATTTTAGATCCTGGAGATCCTGTTATGCCACACCTAATGAAACTAATACATTTATTACATTATTTACAATTTTAGAGAATTAAATTGACCTTCAGATGTCTTATAAATATTTGAAAATAGCCATGTCATCATTTGTGCATCATCTAGATTTTCAATATTTGTGTATGGTGTTTGCTGTCTTTAAAATTAGCATTACGATATATGATTGTCCACATGTTTTCCTTCATATTCCACTTGTTCTAACACGTGACGTTTGCTTCAACATTTATGTTTTTTTTTTTTACATTTATTTGATGTAGTGTACCTCCAATGCAGTTTCAGTTTGTTTTTGTTCCATTCAAGCAATAATAAAGCTATTTTCCCCACAGTTTGCTATTATTTGCTTTTATTTTCTCTTCAGTTCATCACATGCATACATTTTATTATTTTTTAAAGCCTAGGAATTGTTCATTATCCAATAGATCAGGGGTGCTCAACCCTGTTCCTGGAGAGCCACCTTCCTGCAGATTTCAGTTGCTACCCATATCAAACACACCTGAACCAATTAATTAGGACCTGAACACCACTTGATAATTACAGGCAGGTGTGTTTTATATGGGTAGCAACTGAAATCTGCAGGAAGGTAGATCTCCAGGAACAGGATTGAGCACCCCTGTTCTAGATCCTGGAGATCCAGTTATGCCACACCTAATGAAACTAATACATTAATTACATTATTTACAATCTTAGAGCATTTAATTGGCTTTCAGATGCCTCATAAATATTTAAAATAGCCATATCATTATTTGTGCATCATCTAGATTTTCAATATTTGTGAGTGGTGTCTGTTATGTTTGTAAAATTAGCATTATGATATATGATTGGCCACGTTTGTCTTCATTTATGAATTCCACTCATTCATACACGTCACGTTTGCATGAACATTTATGTTTTTTATTTGTATTTCTGCAATTTTTTTATATTTATTTGATGTGTTGTACCTCTAATGCATCTTCAGTTTGTTTTTGTTCCATTCATTTTGTTTTTAAGCATCTGTAAAGCTATTTCCCCCACTGTTTGCTATTATTTAGTTTTTATTTCCTCTTCATTTCACCACATGCATACATTTATCATTTTTTAAAGCCTAGGAATTATTCATTATCCAATATGTTAAGACACCATCTGACACTAATACGTTTATTACATTATTTACAATATTAGCAAATCAAATTGGCTTTTAGATGTCTCTTAAATATTTAAAATAGTCATGTTGTCATCATTTGTGCTTCCACTTGATTTTCAATATTTGTGAATGGTGTCTGTTATGTTTTTAAAATGCATATTATGATATCCGATTGTCCACATTTGTCTTCATTTAAAGCATTTTCTGAATTTCACTTGTTGTTCAAACAAGTCTTTTTATATATATATATATATATATATATATATATATATATATATATATATATATATATATATATATATATATATATATATATATATATTTTTATTTTTTTTTTTACTTTCATTTGATATGTCGTACCTAAGTTGCATTTTCGGTTTGTTTTTGTTCCATTCAAGCTTTAATAAATATATTTTCCATCACAGTTTGCTATTATGCTTTTATTTCCTTTTTCCTTTATCACATGCATACATTTATCATTTGTTAAAGCCTAGGAATTATTAATTCTCCAGTATGTTAATAAATATTACATCCTGAAGATCCGGTTATGCTGCACGGATGTATTTTGATTATGTATTAAGAAACTAATACATTTCTTTTACATTATTTGCAATATTTAAAGTCTTTTAATGCATTTTAGTTTGTTTTTGTTTCATCTTGTTTTTTTAAGCATTAATGAAGCTCCTTTCCCCACAGTTTGCTATTATTTTGTTTTTATTTCCTCTTCATTTCATCACATGCAAAGATTTATCATTTGTTAAAGCCTAGGAATTATTCATTATTCAATATGTTTAGACATTCTAGATCCTGGAGATCCAGTTATGCCACACTTAATGAAACTAATACATTAATTACATTATTTACAATATTAGAGAATCAAATTGACCTTCAGATCACTCATAAATATTTAAAATGATTTGCTATTGAATTACAAAACACTCATTTTACAGTGATTTTTAACTTTTGTTTTTTATGAACAAGCAGCCTAAAAATAGTTCAATCTGCAGAAGTCTCCTGCTTAGACGGGACAGATGTGCAAAACTGCTGTGATTGTTTTGTTGCAGGACAAAATGGCTGATAAGAGTGACCTAAAAGCCGAACTTGAGCGCAAGAAACAGCGCCTTGCTCAAATCCGAGAGGAAAAAAAGAGAAAGGAGGAAGAAAAAAAGAAGAAAGAGGTGAGAAAGCATTTAATTGAGACATCCTGAGAGCAAACCTGCCTATATTGTTTGTTTTATATTCGCGCTTTAGGACTTTTCCATGGTAATATGATTTCAGAAAGGTGTTATTAATAAATTCTGAACAGAGAAATCATATTAGCAGACAATGACTATCAAAGTACAACAGATTAAATAGTGCTAATGTTGTTTTGAAGTCATACTTGCAAGCTTTTTTTGACCGATTATTCAAACTACTATAATTAACAATATAGGGAGCATGTCACTGAACGAATGTGCAAATATAAATCCAACTTTACCTCAATGAACTGCCTGCTGTATTTGCATTTGCTTGAAATGTGAGCAGTCAGAGACACAACAGAAAGCAGAAGTGGCTCCTGAAGACTCGGATTTGGACCGAAAGCGCAGAGAAACCGAGGCCCTGCTCCAGAGCATCGGGATCTCACCCGAGCCTTCATTAGGTACAGTACACACAAACCACACTGAAACATCATCCACACCGCAGCCAGCTCACTCAACAATGCCTGACTCCAAAACACAGCTTTATACCTCCGCCAAGATCAGGCTGTGTCATATTCAGGGTTTGCTCCGTGATATTAAATGGGACTTCATCCAAACCACTTTATTCTGTGGGCTTTTCCCAGTCTAGGATTTTCATTTAAGGCCTTTTTTCCACACACTGACTGCACACACACTTGTTTTTATTCCAATGTCTTAAAATTCTTAAAACAAGAGGCATTTTCTTGTAAGGTAAATAGCATTGTTTTGTTTTCAGATTTAATAAATAAAAAATTTTGTGAGTTTTTAGGCAAGCACATTTCATAAACAGGGGTAATTCAAAGTGCTTTACATAAACAAGAATAAAAACAGATTATTAATTCATTCATTTTCTTGTCGGCTTAGTCCCTTTATTAATCCGGGGTCGCCACAGCGGAATGAACCGCCAACTTATCCAGCAAGTTTTTACGCAGCGGATGTCCTTACAGCCGCAACCTATCTCTGGGAAACATCCACACACATTCACACACACACTCATACACTACGTACAATTTACCTGTACCGCAGGTAATTTACCTGTACCGCATGTCTTTGGACTGTGGGGGAAACCGGAGCACCCGGAGGAAACCCACGCGAAGGCAGGGAGAACATGCAAATTCCACACAGAAACACCAACTGAGCCGAGGTTCAAACCAGCGACCCAGTGACCTTCTTGCTGTGAGGCGACAGCACTACCTACTGCGCCACTGCCTCGCCTAAAAACAGATTAAAATGTGTTAAACAGGTTATAAAAGAACATACAGTAATAGTGTGATCTGTCGGATGTAGCACAGTGCTCATTCAGTAAAGGCACAGCTAAACAGATGTGTTTTCAGTCTTAATTTGAACGCGCCAAATGTTGGAGCACATCTGATCATTTCTGGAAGCTGATTCCAGCAGCGAGGGTGTAGTAGCTGAAAGCCGATTCACCCTGCTTTGACTGAAGTCTTAGAACTTCTAGTTTATATGATCCTAAAGATCTGAGTGATCTGTTAGGTTTGTATTCAGTCAGCATATCTGAAATTTATTGAGGTCCTAGGTCATTTAGTGATTTATAGACCACCTATAATACTTAAAACTCTATTCTGAATGTAACTGTGAGCCAGTGTAAAGACCTGAGGACAGGTGTGATGTGCTCTGATTTCCTGGTTCTGGTCAGATTCCTGGCCGCAGCATTCTGGGTGAGTTGCAACTATCTGATTGTCTTTTTGGGAAGGCCAGTGAGGAGGCCATTACAGTAATCCACCCTGCTGCTGATAAAAGCATGAACAAGTTTCTCTAAGTCTTCACTGGAAACAAAGCATCTATTCTTGCTATGTTTTTGAGATGATAGTGTTTTAGTTACTGATTTGACATTTTGTCACACCAAGATTCTTGACCTTATTTTTGCTTTTCTGATTATTTGTTGTTTTACAAGTTAAATTATCTGCTAGTGGGGTAAGTAAAGTATTCTTACTTCAATCTGAAAATCTTAATTCAATCTGCTTAGTCCACTGGCAGATTATTTAGCTTGTTTTAAAGATCAACTCACTTAATTTTGACTTATTATTTCTGAAAACAAAACAATATTACTTTATGATACTTCCAAATACTTCATGGTTTATGAATTTTTAGATGGGACTAAACAATCCATTTTTGCAGTGGCACTGTATCTCTCCAATATTACTAATTACAGTATTTAATATTATTTTGGAAATTATATCAAGGATTTATTCAACAAAATTGAGTCTTTCTTTTCAATTGGCCTGGCAAGACAGGCAAAACTCTAGACATTTAGCAGTGTCTCAAATTTAAAAACTAAAATTTAGGCCTTAAAAACTTTTAGAAATTCTGAGATTTGTATTTCAGTCACCTGAAATATTGTCTTGTTGGTCTTAAACCATTTTGAATGGGTCCTAATTTTCCCCTGTCCATGTATATCCAGCTGGGGTGCGAACCATGCATATTTAGTTTATTATATATTTTAAAACTTATTTCAAAGAAAATCTATGTTAAAAAAAATGCTTGTTTAACTCATTATTAAAAATGTGGAAAATAAGAAATACCTTTTTTTAAAGGCCCAACCAGGCTATTAGAAAAAAATCTTAGGATTTAGCCCTGTTTAAGTCTGAAATTTCTTTCATGATGGTCTTAAAAAGTCCTAAATTTGACTTGATGAAAAACATTCTTAACTAACTAAATCTAATTTTAATGCAGTGTTGGATAAAAAAGTAATATATTACAATTTGAAGCATGCCTTACCATAAAACTAAAAAATTATAAATAAATAACATAACACAGAATAATGTGAATTACTTTCACATTAAAGGGACTTTAGTATATTACTTTTTTCATAACACTATCCGTATTAGGGCTGCACTATATTGGAAAATCTGACATTGCAATATTTTGTTTTGCTGCAGTATATATTGTGATATGAATATTATTCCACCTGATGATCTGAATATTTATTTTTGGAATAACTTTAATAATTTAAACTGGGGTGCCTCAAGCCTTTTTCCTATGAAGTGTGCCTGTATACACTATAATAAATTGTCAGCAAAAATAAGTAAAAAGTTATTTTTGGTTTTCTGAGAAGTAAACTGTAATCCGGTACAAACATTGTACAATAAAATGCAAAATAACACTGTCATAATTATTTGAATATTTAAAAAAAAAAGATATTTAGAAATATCTTTATTTTTTAATCAGTAATAAATAATCTAATCTTCGATATAATAAATAATCTAATCATCGACTTTCATATCGATGCTCAAACGATTTATTGTTCAGCCCTAGTCCAAATGTATTATCTCATCTCTGTTGAAATTTTTTGTTACCATATTATCGGCTACTGTCGCCCTCTAGTGTAAACTAATGTACATTACAACCAGTGCCTTTTTAGGGACAGTTCACCTTAAAGACTAAAGACTTTCACAAAAGAAGATATTTTGAAGAATGTTGGAAACCGGTAGCAATTGACTTCCATAGTATATTTCTTCCCCAGCGATGGAAAACTGTAAAAAATGCTGGATCACACTTAACATATATACATATATATATATATATATATATATAAAAACTCAAGTATTGTGTTGTTTCAGCTCATGTTTAATAAGTAGTTTTAACAAGCGGTGGTCAGTGGTGGTTCAAAATATGCTCAGAATATTCAGGATATTTTTGGGTTGAGCTATCCCTTTTATAAATGGCCTTTTCTATAGTTCAGTATACATTTTGATGACATTGGTTATTAGACAGTGATTGTCTTTTTATCCTTTCATAGTCCCAACACCAATGTCCCCATCCAAATCTATGAGCACACCCAGTGAGACCGGCAGCCAGGATTCAGTGGATGGAGCAGCAGCTGGCAGGTATTGAAATCTTCATACAAATCCATATGAATTCATATAAGAGACGCCTCCTAGACATGTTTAATCATTCTTTTTTTAGTGTTAGAGAGAAAACTAATCAAATAGTTACTATATACACTACTGTTCAAAGGTGTGAAGCTGGTAAGATGAATCAAAATGTTTTTACAGATGTCTCTTATGATTGCCAACACTGTTTTTTGTTGATCAAAATAAATAAACAAATGTATACATATATATTTATCAAGGGCGTAGATTTGCTTTTGATATTGGTGAGGACCTAATTTGACATCAACCCACCCAGTTGTAAAAATTATATTTCTAAAATTTTTGTGTGTATATATATATACAGTTTTTTAAAGTTAAAGTAATGTCTGACAAAAAGTTAGTTAATTAAAGACTTCCATTTACTGAGGGCTTAATTGTGCTTAATCACTTACCACCGCATCTGAACACATTTTTGCAAGTATATTATTGCCATTTATGCACTTTAAAGGGCCATGAAACCCCCCACTTTCAGTTCAAGTCTACCTCAGCATTTTTCAAACACTGCATCATATTCATAATGGGCGTGGAGCTCCACGATCAGAGGCAGGAGTGGGCGTGGCCAGCAGAGCAGGGGAGAAGGAGGGAGCGAACAACTGTTGTCAGTTGACTCACAAAATGATAAACAAACCGTGAGGAGACCCATGATTTTATAGTTTACAAAGTTAAAATGCAAAGAAGTCAACAGTAATGTAATGCCCTGCTACATTTGTTATTTGTAATTTCATAAACACACAAACACAATTTAATTGTAAAGATAATCGTATTTATATAAACACTAAATGACGACTTCTCCCTCAATCCCCGGGTCTGAATCAGACTCACTGCAGCAGGTCTCTTGCCCTGTCTATTTTAACCATTAGCCCTGCTGGTAACCTGGAGGATTTAGGCAAACACAGCAGCACAGCGAGGTGTCCTGATAAAAGACAACGTCTGCCATTCTCCAATTCTCGTACTGCTCTCCCGAAAAAAAATGCGTTGTATTTTCAGCCCTGACAGGATTGCATGGAAAAACTTGAAACAAACCCCGTGGATCATGGAAACTAACACATACGACCCTTCATGAACAGCTTAATACTGTTTGCCGTGGGTCCGTGGACGCGGTTTCACCCAGTCATCAACATAGGGTCACACAGCTTGGCACTGGCAGGTCTGCCTTGCTTTCAGAAAGCACGCACAGTCATGAATAATTAAGTAGCAGGCTTTTCTCATAGGATAAGGAAACTGCTATGAATAATAATGAGAAACCGACGCCTCATCCCTCCACTTGCAGTTTTGCACTACGCCACCGATTTTGATCCCGCCCCAAAAATCATTATAAACCCGGAAGCTGAAATTAGCTGACAAAAGCTCAAAATTATCCAGTTTTCCCCATAGTTACAGCCAACAGGAGCTAACATTGTCTTAACTGATGCTCAACACACACAAAACTTAAAATCTCAAAAAAATTACTCGAGGGTTTCGTGAACCTTTAAGCTAAAAGATGACTTTACACGTCCATGTTCTTTTCCTTCTCTGAGCGTGCAAGCAGAACAGCACATATTCTACAGTTGTCAACATTAGAAGAGGTTCAAAACCTTGCAACCTTGCATTCAATCTTGTCTTAGGACAGTTTTAAAATACCTTTTTGATCCACTTTAAATGTTGAATACTGTATTTCGCAAAAAAACTTTAAAAATAAATACATAAATGAAGAAATTAAATACAATTAGTAATAAAAACAACTTTAAATCAAGCATGTCTTATGGTGCAAAAGTAAATGTACATGATTTTACTTTGACAAGGAACGAATGCAGACTTCTGGAAAGGGGGAGGCATATGACACATTAACTAATTTATCTCGATTACTGTTATGGTGGACTTGTAGCGAACTTGACTTCAAGTGACTGATACCTTTCTTTGAAATGTAGCTGTTTATGTCCATGTCTCACCTGAGTCTTTCACAGTAAGCCTGACTGGAAAATGTCCACAAAGCATTGTTTTATTTTGGAGGCGATTACATTATTGGCGGGGACATTTAAATAATCTGTGGATATTGGTGGGGACACGTCCCCTTGGTCCATGCTAATTCTAGTTTAGTTTAGTTTAATTTACTGTAACTGTGAAATGTGCCAGAATTAGACAAGAATGGCTATTTTTCATCTGTAGTCCCCTTACAGTATGTTAAAAGGTCACACTTAAAATAGAAGCACAGCATAATAACATAGCATACACTATCATATATACAATACAATTAAAAAAGTATAACACAAAGACAGATTGATGGCAGCAAAAGAGGACAAATATTCTACACCCTTGATATTTATTATATAATAACTCTTTGCTGATGAATCCATAATATAATCAAAAAATACTGTTACGGTTACTCCAGTCTCATTTTAATATGCTGATTTGCTGTTCAAGAATGATTTCTTCTTACTGTTTAATATCTTTCTGGAAAACATATTTGGATTCGTTGATGAACGGAAAGCAAAAGGAGCAGCATTTATTTGAAACAGAGCCTTGTTTTGTTACATCATAAAAGTCTTAGCTGTCATTTTTAATCTGGTTGATGTGTCCTTGATGGTTTTATAATAAATGTATTGTGGGGAGTTTTTAGTTTTCCCAGATTGAAAACTCATTATTTACTCACCCTCGTGAACTTCCAAACTCATAAGAATATTTTCTTTCATTTTAGAGTGAGGAACAAATAAAAATGTAAACATTAGAATCTTTATTACCCTTATTTGTCAACTAACCAGCTTTTAGAGCTTAATAATATTTGTGTTTAAGGAGGACAAGGCATTTTGTAACACACATGTGACTTACACTATACCCATGTTTTTTCTGTCTCTTTAAATGCTCAACAGATATAGGTAAGAATCCATATCTGTGGCTCCTGTAGTGTGTCTTAAGTGCTCATTTCAGATTTTCCACTTCATCTGTCAGCATTTTTCAAATATTAAATCTAATAAGCCTTCTTGATCATCTTACAGACCCTCCTGGATTTCATTTATTAGATTTTGCAGTTAAAACTTGTTCATTTTAATTATTTTTGCACTTTGAGTGGATCATTTAAATCTCTGTGAGCAGACCATTTGAATCACCCTGGATGGATTATTTGAATCACCCTAAGTGACTCATTTGAATCACTCTGAAAAAATCAATTGAATCACTCCGAGCAGGTCTTTTGGATCACTCTGAGCAGATCATATGTATCACTCTGAGCAGATCGTTTGAATCACTCTGAGCAGATCATTTGAATCACTCTGAGCAGATCATTTGATTCATTTTAAGCAGATCATTTGAATCACTCTAAACAGGTCATTCAAATCACTCTGAGCAGATCATTTGAATCACACTGAGCAGATCATTTGGATCACTCTGAGTGGATCATTTGAATCACTCTGAACAGATCATTTGAATCACTCTGAGCAAATCGTTTAAATCACTCTGAACAGGTCATTCAAATCACTCTGAACAGATTATTTAAATCACTCTAAGCGGATTATTCGAATCACTCTGAGTTGATGATTTGGATCACTCTGAACAGATCATTTGAATCACTCTAACCAAATATTTCGAATTACTCTGAGGGCATCATTCAAATCACTTCAAGTGAATCATTTAAATCAAACTAAACAGATCTTTTGAATCACTTAGAACGGATCAAATGATTTACTCTGAATAGATCATTCAAATCACTGCGCAGGACATTTGAATCACTCTGAACAGATTATTCAAATCACTCCGAGTGGATCATTTGAATCACTCTGAACAGATTATTTGAATCACTCTAAGCGGATTATTCGAATCACTCTGAGGGCATCATTCAAATCACTTCAAGTGGATCATTTAAATCACTCTAAACAGATCATTTGAATCACTCAGAATGGATCAAATGATTTACTCTGAATAGATCCTTCAAATCACTGCGCAGGACATTTGAATCACTCTGAACAGATTATTCAAATCACTCCGAGTGGATCATTTGAATCACTCTGAACAGATTATTTGAATCACTCTAAGCGGATTATTCGAATCACTCTGAGGGCATCATTCAAATCACTTCAAGTGGATCATTTAAATCACTCTAAACAGATCATTTGAATCACTCAGAACGGATCAAATGATTTACTCTGAATAGATCCTTCAAATCACTGCGCAGGACATTTGAATCACTCTGAACAGATTATTCAAATCACTCCGAGTGGATGATTTGAATCACTCTGAACAGATTATTTGAATCACTCAGAGCGGTTTAATTGAATCACACTAAGCTGATCATTCAAATCAAAAGCGTAAGTGAAAGTAAAACGGACATGCTTTTTTCCCCTTCAGTATTCCATCTATACATCATATGGGTCATTAAGAGATGTACAAAGTGTAATTACAGATAATCAGAATACTCTTTTCTTGAAGTGACAGATGCATAGTTCTTTATTCCACCTTCAAGTATACTTCAGCTGAATGCGAGACGCAAAAAAAGTCTTAGGCTGCCCGAAATGTCTATGTCCTTTGATTTTGAGCTTGTTTTGCATTAAATTCTGCCCATTTCAGAATCCCCAAATCCTGAAGGTCTGATTGTGCACCTAGAATCTAAAAAATCAACCAGAGAAAACTCCTGAGTGTGTCGGTTTTTACCATGAAGCATCAAAAATACCAAGCAGGAGTGTATCAGTGCTGGAAGCGCAGAGGGTTGTTAACAGACTCATTTTTGGCTCTCTGAATATAGACAGATAGCTGCAGTCATGTGGAAAGGGGAAGGCTGATGCCATGGTGGCTATGGCCTGTAATTAAGCCTGCATAATGCACGTTTGACACATGATGTGAGCGTTTGTCCCTGTCACCGCTCTCCGCAGGAGGCTCCACTCACAGCTGCTGGACTCAAGCCATATTTCCAGGACATATTAATGACTTCGTCTTTAGCTATGCTGTCATCTAGGGTGTTATGAGCGGTGGTGGACCACGTGCACAAATCAGGCACTTGAGAGTAAAATTGCAGGTGCTCTAATGAAATATTTCTCCAGTAAAAGTATAAAGTAATGCTTTTCAATTTAGCTTAAGTCAAAGAACAAGTTTAGTTGATTTTTATGTACTTAAAGGGATAGTTCACCCAAAAATTACAATTCTGCCATCTTTTACTCACCCTTGACTTGATCCTATTTAGTTTTTTATTCTGTCAAAGACAAAAGAAGATATTTGGAAGAAAGCAGAAAACCTGTACAATTGATGTATGATGATAGTAGGAAAAACAAATGCTATGGTCAATGGTTCGGCATTCTTCAGTATGGCTTATTGTGTGTTCAACAGGAAAAAAATATGTTTCAAATCATTTTAAATAAGTCATTGGTGAGAACATGATGACAGATTTTTTAGGAATAATTCTCTTTAGGTATTAAAAGTAAAAGTACTTTGAGAGGATCATTTGAGTTACTCTAAATGGATAATTTAAATTACTCTGAGCGGATTATTAGGTCATTTGATTCATTTGAATCATACTGAAAGGATCATTTGAATCCCTGTAAGTGCATTATTTAAATCTCATTATTTAAAAGAGTATTATTTGAATCACTCTGAATGGATCATATGAATTATTCTTAGTGTACTATTTGAATCACTCTGAATTAAATATTTGAATCACTCTAAACGGATCATTTAAATCACTGTAAGTGAATCATTCAAATTACTCTAAACAGATTATTTGAATCACTCTGAGCATATTATTTAAATCACCCTGAATGCATCATTTCAATCACTCTGATTGGATTATTTGAATCACTCTACTCTGAAAGGGTCATTTGTGTCTCACTAAATGGATCATTTAAATCACTCTGGGCGGATTATTTGAGTCACTCTGAGACGATTATTTGAATCACTATGAGTGAATCATTGGAATTACTCTAAACGGATCATTTGAATCACTCAGAGTGAGTCAGAATTATTCTAAACAGATCATTTTAATACCCTGAGCGGATTATTAAAATCACTCTGAATGAATCATTTGAATCACCCTGAGTAAATCATTCTAATCATTTTGAAGTAATCATTCAAATGATTATAGTATGAGCGGATCATTAAAATCGCTATGAGCGGATCATTTAAATCTCCCTAAGTGGATCTGTTGAATCACTCTGAGCAGATTATTTGAATCAGCCTGAGACGATTATTTAAATCACTCTGAGACGATTATTTGAATCATTCTAATTGGTTCATTTAAATCACTCTGATCGGATCATTCAAAAAGCATACTAAGGGGATCATTCGGATCACAATAAGCAGATCATTTGAATCACTCTGAGCCGATTATTTGAGTCACTCTGGGTGGACCATTTGAATCACTCCGAGTGAATCATTCAAATTACTCTAAACAGATAATTTGAATCACTCTAAGTGAATCAGAATTATTCTAAACAGATATTTCTACAAATCATCACTCAGAGCGGATAATTAATCTTTGAAAGCATCATTTGAATCACTCTGATCGGATCATTTGAATCACTCTGAATGAATGATTCTCTCTTTTAAAATAACGTTTTAACCAGTAAAAGGTAGTGCAATAAAAAGTACAATAGTTTGTTTTGGAAGTAATTATAAAAGTCTCCTAAATTAAAAATAATCAGATAAAGTATATTCCAGTACACTAAAGAAGTAAAAATGAGCTTGACAAAAAAAAGCTTTTGGGTCGCGTGTCAAACCTACAACTCTTGTCCTTTCTCAGGTCAGGGATCAGTGGCATTAGTAAACTCAGAACAGACATGCACAATGAAAGGTATGTATATGCTCAAAACTGTAACCCAGAATGCCAAGCTCGAAAGGGACAAGCTGTTAAAGTCAGTGCACACTGTATCTCTGATAAAAGTGTATCCGTGGAGGTCGTTCCCCCCGGTGTGACTGCCTGATGCCTGCTGTTACCTTGAGCCTTGACTTCAACAATTCCTCTTGCATGGTTAAATTGGAGCTATTTGCAAAGATGTGAATGACAATATGATTTTTAAATGTCATCGCTAGTAAAACAGAGTGTCAGTTTGACATGCTGTCCCTCTGGCTGTGTAAGTTTAGTGAGAAAAAAATTATTAGGCACGCTTGTGATTTGCACTGAAGGTTGAGGGAGAAAGTTTACAAGGTCAACACCCTTTCGTCTCGTTACTGTAGCACTGTCGCCTCACAGCAAGAGGGTCGCTGGTTCGAGTCTTGGCTGGACCAGTTGGCATTTCTGTGTGGAGTTTGCATGTTCTGCTCGTGTTGGCGAGGGTTTCCTCCGGGTGCTCTTGTTTCCCCCACAAAAAAATCATGCGCTATAGGTGAATTGAATAAGCTAAATTGGTATGTGTGAGTCTGTATGGGCTTTTTCTGGATTGCCTTTCAAAACTTTTGTTTGGGTTTAGGGAAGTAGGTGGGTGCAGGTCAATCGGTGCTATTGAAAACATTATTGGTTGGGTTTAGGCAAAGAGGAGGTTGGCTCAGTCGATCGGACAGTCAGTGAGTCAGTCGACAGTGGCCTCTGGTGGATTTACAAGAGAACAGCAGGCATGGATGGCATTGCGAATGGGATTTTAGATCTCGAAAAGCATACACAGAGGCCTCTGTTTGATTAGCGAAAACAAAAACTGCAAAAAACAAAAAACAAAAAAAAAAGTAGCTCCTGGGACTTATTTGGCGCTCTCCCGAAATGTATATAGGGGTACATAATCAGGGTTGTTATTATTATATTATTATGACCTCCAGAACTGTCCTAAGCACCTGCGCTCCCTAAAATGATCTCAAACCGTTTATTACATTTAGTTTTTATCTAATTTATTATTATATAAGAAAAAAGGCAGACAGTGGCTTCTCCTGCCACACTAAATTCCAATTTTCTTATTGATATTTGGTGTAACGCAATCTGTAAAAGTATTGCACTACAAAATAAATGTAAATCAGAAAGATTTAGCACCAGATTGTTTCTGACGTTAACTAGACATTGTGGTAAAGAGTCTCAGATTACGCCAGCAGGTGGCGGTAGAGTAGTGTGGTGAGGTGCTAAACGGAACTCTCACCAAATCTCGAGAGTTAGAGTTGATGCATGCAAAACACAAGTGCTGCTTCTAAAACAGTTCAAGTTTTTCAGATTAAAACAATCATCTTAAATGTGCAACTGCCCACTGTAAGTTCATTACTGCGTTCTGGGGAGTGTCACACCAGTTTATCTGGAAGTGTCGATTTTGTTCTCTTTGACTCACTGGATGGAAACGGTGCTTTATTGGCAAATGTTCTGCGCAGAAATCTAACTCACATCTTTAGATGGAATTATAAATACTTATCAATAGAATAATCTTAACCAAAGAAAAATCAAATACTTTTTCAACATCTAAAGCAGTGTTTCTCAACCACGGTCCTGGAGGACCACCAACGCTGCATGTTTTGAATGTCTCTTTGTCTGTTACACCCGTTACAGGTCTTTAAATTCAATTTCAATTCAATTCATGTTTATTTCTATAGCGCTTTTACAGTGTAGATTGTGTCAAAGCAGCTTAACATAGACGTTCTAGCAAATTGAAACTGTGTCAGTCCAGTCAAAGTTGAAGTTCAGTTTAGTTCAGTTCAGAGGTTATTTTTACTGCTGAAAGTCCAAACACTGAAGAGCAAATCCATCAATGCGCAGCTCTACAAGTCCTAAAAGTTCCAAAACCATGCAAGCTAGTGGCGACAGTTTATGCTAATAAGCTGAGGATCTGAATCAGGTGTGTTTGGTTAAGGAGACATGGAAAATGTGCAGAGCTGGTGGTCCTCCAGGAACATGGTTGAGAAACACTGATCTAAAGAACCAATTTGAATGTAAGATCTCTTTTGTGGAAATATTCAGTCGATGTTAAGTGTTCTTCACTGTAGCCCTTTATTATTAAAGGTGTACATTAGCATTTACATTTCCATGCCTCCTCTGTCCATTAATGTGTGATGCACGCTATCCTCTTCAGCTTCGCTTTGACCTGCGTTCTCATGTGTGCTGTTTTGATGGTTGTTTTTTCACTCTTCTCCTGTCCTGCATGCGGATGTCTGTGTGTTTCTGGTGTTGTTTCTGCTGAGGTTAATCTGGCATGTTCTCTCCTCCTGTCCCGTGTCCAGGACCCTGCAGTGGGACTCTGACCCCTCTGTTCTCCAGCTGCAGGCTGACTCTGAGCTCGGGTATCTGCTCCTCTCTGTCTCTGTCCTTCTCTCTGTTCGACCAGCTGTTATCCGCATATTCATTCACACCTGTGTCTATGTTTTACTGCATTTTGTTTCTCATTTCGTCAAGGGTTAAACTGTGAATTCCTGAATTTGAACTGAGCAAAACTAATTCATTGATGAAAATGGCAATAAAATGAATTGTTCTACTGGTTAAGAGGATTTGCAGATGAAATTTTAAAATTGTTACAGCTTAAATACACTGTGTGTGAGAAATAGTACAATAATTCTTCTATATTAAACAGCACTAGTATACACTCACCGGCCACTTTATTAGGTACACCTGTCCAACAGCTCGTTAACGCAAAATTCTAAGCAGCCAATCACATGGCAGCAACTCAATGCATTTAGGCATGTAGACATGGTCAAGACGATCTGCTTCAGTTCAAACCAAGCATCAAAATGGGGAGGAAAGGTGATTTAAGTCACTTTGAACGTGGCATAGTTGTTAGGGCCAGACAGGCTGGTCTGAGTATTTCAGAAACTGCTAATCTACAGGGATTTTCACGCACAACCATCTCTGGGGTTTACAGAGAATAGTCTGAAAGAGAGAAAATATCCAGTGAGTGGCAGTTCTGTGGGAAAAAATGCCTTGTTGATGCCAGTGGTCAGAGGAGAATGCCCAGACTGGTTCAAGCTGATAGAAAGGCAAAAGTAACTCAAATAACCACTCGTTACAACCGAGGTCTGGAAGAGAAGAGCATCTCTGAACGCACAATACGTCCAACCTTGAGGCAGATGGGCTACAGCAGCAAAAGGCCTCACCGGGTGCCTCTCCCGTCAGCTAAGAACAGGAAACTGAGGCTACAATTCCGGTACTAGTAAGGTGTACCTAATAAAGTGGCCAGTGAGTGTAGAGACGTATTTTCACAAACATAATAATTTAAACTTTGAGTTCAACATTCAAAGAATGGCATTTTTATTGCACAAAATATTATTAATAAAAGAGTTTATACATTTTTTTATTTGTAAAAAATACAGAATATGTACATTATAATGTGGTTTATAGTAAATGTAAACTCATAATGAACACAATTAATATGAAATATGAATGCAATTTAAAATGAGTAGAACATCAATTGTTTTGAAAACGAATTAGTTTGTTACAGTACATTATTAAAGTCAATTTAATGAATCATAAGCAATTTTTTTCTTTTACAAATTTTCTGAAACCTTTGAACAGCAGTGTATATACTCCATCGTATTTAATAGAAAAGTTCTGTGTTTCAGCTCACTATGAAACATTTGATTCTAATTGTTCAATCAGGGTCTTTAAATCCGTTAACATTTTTGTATATAATCATAATATTATTGTCTAGTTCCACTTTGTTCCAGGGTCCATTTTAATGTCTAATTTATTTCTTTTTACATGAATAACCATACCTGTAATCCACATGCTTTTTGTTCCACAGCGTTTCCCATGTTCCTCCATCATTCTCCTTCTACTTCACTCTTTCTATCTCAATCCACTTTGCTTTTAAGTCTGCCTTCAAGTGTTTTCAGCTGTTTTTTCTCCAGCTGTGTGTGACAGTGATTGATGCTCCATACCATGTACTGAAAACACTTTAAACGTTCATTCTAGCAGTCAAACGAGGGTCAGACCTGAATAATGAACCCTAACTGCATATTTTGTCACTGTGATACAATTTTGCATTGCTTTATGTGTTTTAAAGGGGACCTATTATGCAAGATGTAAAATAAGTCTCTAGAGCAGAGATGCCCAAGCTAGGGCCCGCAGGCCAAAGTTGGCTCATGGTAGCATTTGATTTGGCCCACCATCCAATCAGAGAAGAGAGTGGGGCAAATGCCTTAAACCAGGGGTGTCCACACTCGGTCCTGGAGGGCCGGTGTCCTGGAGAGTTTAGCTCCAACCCTAATCAAACACTCCTGAACAAGCTAATCAAGCTCTTACTAGGTATACTAGAAACTTCCAGGCAGGTGTGTTGAAGCAAGTTAGAGCTAAAGTCAGCAGGACAACAGCCCTCCAGGACCGACTTTGGACACCCCTGCCTTAAACTAAGGCCGTGATTTCAAATGCAACACATAACCTTTTTTGATTGCTTTATTTTATAGCTGAGCTACAAAATAGCAATCTAATGTTTTAATTAAATGTAAATTAATCGGATTTTTGTAAATACTGTCAATATATGGACAGACAACAATGGCGAAGTCATCAGCGAGACATCAAATCAAGGCAAAAACTGGTGCAGCTTGACTCGTTTATTTGGCATTAAACTCCATTCTGTTATAAATGGAATTAATTTTGTTTTGTTATACATTTATTCTAAATAAGCTGCATCAGTTAATATAAAGCAATGATTTCTAGTTATTTATTAAATAATATTAAATTACTCATGGCAATTCTTACATAATACAATTTGGAATATTTACCTTCAGCCTACAGGCCTCAGTCAAGTTTAGTTTTCGGCCCTTGGCAACCCTGCTCTAGAGTGTGTATGTGAAGTTTCAGCTCAAACTAATGTTTTATAACTCTTTGAATTTTTGATCCAAAGTGTGGCATTGTGGCAAATTTAAATGAGATTTTTAAAATTAAGCTTAAAATCCCAATGCATTAGTAATCGGTTGTTTTCACAGGACGTCATTGATGACGCGTGTAATTCAGATGTAGGGCAGGAAGTGATTTTTCGACATAGGAATCGCTATCAGAACATCAAAATGTTTCTGTTTTATGGTGTTTATAATGCCAAAATAAGAAATGCCGAACAGCTTTATAGTCTTCCAAAAGTTTTTGCTCATAAAGGGAATAAAGTTCAATAAATTGACAATAAAAACAGAAAAAAGGGTGGCATGTAATAAACATTTTTTCAATACATCCATGTGTACAAATTTTTTTAAACGCGATAATTTTGACAGCACTGATAAAGATTATATACAGGCCTAGCTATGTCTATAAATACGTTAATGTGTCGTATAAATAGATACAGAAAATATAAAAAGAGACAAACACCACCACACAAACAAACCCTGTCATGTGATCGCTGCAATGAGATCTCCATCTTGTTTTACAATAATCCAAGTCTGGCCTTTAGGCAGAATAAACAACCGTAGCGTTAATATTGAGATGTGCAACAGCGGTGAATGTTGGTTGATGGTTAAGTTCATCGACAGAACAAAAAAGAAATGCAACCCTTATGACAGAACCAGACGGTTATTATTGTTCAAATAATGGCTGTTAAATTACAGAAATTTACTGGAAAATAACAGACGTTTAATTACAGAAACTTACCGTAAAATAACAGACGTTTAATTACAGAAATTTACCGTAAAATAACAGACGTTTAATTACAGAAATTTGCCGTAAAATAACAGACGTTTCATTACAGAAATTTCCTTAAATTTAAATTTCCTGTAAACTTCTTTAATTTAACGTCATTTATTTTATGGTACATTCCTGTAATTTAACAGCCATTATTTTATGTTTTTTTCCAGCACCCCAGCTAATAATATATAAATATATATTTATAAAATAATGGATTTTTTTGTGTAGTATAGTAAACTATTAAACTGTAATAAATACTTTACGTTATTGTAAACTGTGGTGCATTGTGATGGTGTATAATTATAGCGTAGAAAACCGAATCCTATTGAATAATTTATTACGACAGTTGTGATGTATCACAGCAACAATATAATTACTTTGACAGTTTAATTATCTATAGAAACACGACAATATTTACCATAGTATTTCTTTATGTAACGTAATAGCTAATCTACCACCGCGATGACAGGCAAATATTGTTTAGTAGAATACTCTTCATGATATAAGGCTCTTGCTCCACATATGTGGTTATTTTCTATTTATATCTCCTTTGAAATATGGTAAAAATCGTGAAAACACGGATTTCCTCCGTGTCTCCCATTCAGTTTTTGACTTCCTGCCCTTCATCTGAATGTCGCACGTCACCAGAACCACGTGATTGCAAACAACCTATACAGCAGATTCAAAACAGCTGCTTCTCACTCAGGGCTGTCTATGCTAATGAGGAAGAAATCATCACTAATGGGCGGGGCTTTCCCCCTTTTCCTATAACATGTACAAGGGAATGTCAATCAGAGTGTTTCTGCAGACTCTTTTCATCAAATGTGATTATAAAAAATAGATTTAATAAGTGTCCATTAGAAGCTGGATGTATTCACACACTGTAGCCACACTAGTAAAACACAGATAATTTTTTTTTTGCATAATAGGTTTCCTTTAATATGCATGCAAGTGTGTGCAAAAACCTGTTAGATTGCAGGATATTCCCATATTGTATTTCTCTCTCTCTGCAGACGCCGGTCACACAGATTGGGACCTTCTAAAATTACTCAGGTGGACTTCTTGCCCAGAGAAGTGGTTTCCTACTGTAAAGAGACTCAGACACCGAACGCCGCTCATCACTCTGAAGGTAGAAGCTTAGAGGAATCTGCACTTTGCACATTATGGTGTGGAGAATGCAGCGTTCAAACTGTACTGTAGCTAGGATGGTGCAAAACCTGCTGACCTTTTGGTTCACTAGCTGTGTGAGCATTCCCTGCTAAAAAAAATCCTGCTTAAACCAGCCTAAGCTGGTTGGCTGGTTTTAGTTGGTTGACCAGGCTGGATTTAGAGGGGTTTTGGCCATTTCCTGGCTGGTTTCCAGCCATTTCCACCCTGGTCTTAGCTGGTCAGGCTGGAAAAAGACCAGCTAAAACCAACTAATACCAGCTTGATCATCTGGTTTAAGCTGGACACAGCTGGTTTTGGCTGGCCTCCCAGACTGGTTAGGCAGGTCAAGCTGGTTTTAGCTGGTCATCTCCCAGCCTGACCAGCTAAGACCAGGCTGGAAATAGCTGGATTTCAGCCTGGAAATGGCCAAAACCCCTCTAAAACTAGCCTGGTCAACCAGGTAAAACCAGCCAACCAGCTTAGGCTGGTTTAAGCTGGATTTTTCAGCAGGGTTTTCAAGGTGTCCGATGGGTGCTTAAAAAAGTTGATAAATCACTTTGCAGAAATTTAAGGCCCTTAAAACGTATTCAAAGTTCTCAAATGCTATGCTACAAGGTATAAAATTGTGTATCAAATGTGTTTGAATTCAGTCTGCTGTGTAGTTAATGAAGTCGATTACATCCTGCTAGATTTGACATCACGCTACTTTGGTTACTGCTGTTGTATTGGCGCCACCTAATGGAAGAGAGTGAATTAGCTTTTTTATTCAATGTATGAATAATATTTTAGTTGAGAGGATGTTATAACATAATTTAATTTCACTTTTTTTTACATCATCATTTTTAATGATTCAGTCTTTTTTAGATCACTATCTACTAATGTATGTTGACTCAGTGTGGATCATGATGATAGGGGAATTGTTGCCTCAGTCTGCGATAAAGCATATTAAAAAATATGTTCCTCATTTTATTGGTAGTTTTCTGATTTCTAAAATTCTAAAATATGGAATCTGCCAGTTTTCTATTAAATAGTCACAGTCAGTCATGAAAAATCAAGATCAGTGCATCAGTGTCATTATAGGTCACACGTGTCAAATCCAGTTTCTGGAGGGCCGCAGCTCTGCAGTTTAGCTTGAACCCTAATTAAACAGCCTTGAGTCCTTGAAGTTTGTTTGAAACCTACAGGTAAGTTTGTTGAAGCAGGGTTGGAACTAAACTGTGCAGAACTATGGCCCTCCAAGAACTAGATTTGACACCCCTGTTATAGATGATTGTGTTGAGTTGTATTAAATGGGAGTTTAAAGATTTGTTAATTCATTTAATTGTCACAGAGTTCGCTAAGGCTTGACATCTAGTTTTTTTTTTAACTGGTTTAATTATTGTTTTGTAGTTCTCTTTCTTCTGAGCTACTAGTAGCGGGTTGGACCCACTTTTGCCTTCAGAACTGCTTTAATAATTTGTGGCATAGATTCAACAAGGTACTGGAAATACTCCTCAGAGATCTGTGGTACATATTTACATGACAGCAATACAGAGGGCCCATAGTCTGCCAAAAAATATCCCCCACACCATTACACCACCACCAGCAACCTTAACTGTTGATACAAGGCAGGACGGATCCATGGTTTCATGTTGTTGGGGTCAAATTCTCTGGCATTAACAAGGCGTTTGCACCCACAGAACCACCACTCACTGGATATTTTCTCTTTTTCAAACCATTCTCTGTAAACCCTAGAGATAGTTGTGCGTGAAAATCCCAGTAGATCAGCAGTTTCTGAAATACTCAGACCAGCCAATCTGGCACCAACAACCATGCCATGTTCAAGTCACTGAAATCACCTTTCTTCCCCATTCTGATAATCGGTTTGAACTGCAGCAGATCGTCTTGACCACGTCTACATGCCTAAACCCGTTGAGTTGTTACCTTGTGATTGGCTGATTAGGAATTTGTGGTAACAAGCAATTGGACAGGTGTACCTAATAAAGTGGCCGGTGAGTGCATACTGGTATAGTGGAATTTTTGTTAATTTTAGTTTTACGTATTATTTGATTTCTTACACCAATAAGATCCATAATTGCAATTCTATTTTTTATTTATGTTTAATCATGCAATTCTGAGTAAAAATGTGGGAAACTATCAGAAGAACTAAGATGAATGAATCATTTACATGTATTGCCCAGTGACTCTTTTTAATGATTTAACTTCATTCATCATAATATAATGTGGCATACTTTAAAAACAGCACTTTGTCAAGCTAACACGCTAATTACATACAAGAAGATTATTTCTGAAATTCGGAAAAGAGTTGAGCTTTTGTCACAGTTAGGTATTCCCCAAACTCTGAACTCCAAGCACATGAATTATGAGTGAAAAATAATGCTATTAATCAATTGTAAGTTTTCCGGCCATGCAGCAACAGTGTGAGGTCATAACCAATGCTTAATCCACTTACGAAAATGATTTAATGAAAACATTTTTGCTGCTCTATTTTAGAGTTCAAACTATATTTTCTGTGAACTTGCGTGATTTAATTACCAGGGCCCAGTTTAAAAAAAAAAATTATCTGGATAAAATTGGTGCAGATTACAAAATCCTATGTTTTGCTATTCAGGATTAACAGATCTATCTTACTTTTATGATAGTTTTTTTAAAGGAACATTGGGTTGGATTACTGTGATCCAAATACGAAATTTCAGCATTACCAAATCCTGTTTAAGCCTGGCTTATACTCGATGCGCCCGCTTGTTCGCTTGGGTGCGTGCGGCGAATATGACGTCATCATAGAGTTTGCAGATGTTCGCTTTGGGTGTGATCAACATGATTTCGGCTAGCAGTGCGCACAGCATTTTTAAGACTCGAGCCAACAGTTCACGCGGTGCCGCGTTTGATTTGAGTTAAATATAAAACACTTTGAAGAGATTTTGCCTGAAACAGTACGACTGAACAGACATCTTTATGATCCGTAATCATAGAGATAACCAGATGAACAATAATTCTTGGCTAGAAATTGCAACAGCCGTGGGAAAGCAGAAGTTTTTGTTAAAAGGTTTAGAAAAACCTGAAGGATTAGTTTGTTAAGACCAAAATAGGTCATGGCAGAAGTGGAGACCTGTGTACACAATTACAGAATATGTTTTACCACCATAGGTTTTACACTGAGGTATATATAGCAATTTTGAATTTAAAACAATTTAATAGTTACAAAACTATAATGAAGTCACAGAATTATTTCTGTGATAACTGGGAAGGAGTATTTGATTCTATCGGTTTACAATATACTGATGGCCTGTTTCTCTGGGCTATATTGGTGATAATGGTCAGGAATGTTGGACTATTATTGCATTTTTAGCATAAGTATAGGACAGAAACTAACCGGACAGTAATGTGTGAACTGTGAAGCAGGCTAAATCTAATTAAACATCTGTATTTTATTTAGTAAGTGTACTTTTTTTGGTTTTATTCTTGCCATAATAAAATATATATTTGTAGAGCAGCCTATGTTCTGTTGTCAGAAAATATTTTTAAAACTTTAAAACGTAAAACTGTCCGAGATATGAACAAAAGAAAGTAATGCATCAAAGTTTGATTAAAAAAAAATCTTGAATAGTTATAAAAATCCTTATAATCATTAAAATGATTAATAAAAACAATAAAAATAATTTGTTTAAAATATTGAATGATAGAATGATATTAATGATGTGACGTAGTTCGGTAAACTTCCTATTTCTCTGTTTATACGTCTGATTTTACAGTGGGTTTCTTTTGACCACCCCCTGTCGTTTTAAAGAATATCACAACGGCGAATGCGGCAAGCATAAAAGCCTCGTCCGTTTCGCGAGGTGCACGGCACGCACAGTCAGCGGAGGTGCGTGGTGTGGCGCCAGGCGAAAGTATGAATCCAGCTTTACCAGAGCCTTCAGTGGAACAAACAGTGTAGCCTACTATAGGCAAAATACCAGTGGCCACAAACAGTCATTGTTTGTTTTAATGGTAAGAAACAGAAACACTGCAATCAACAAACATTTGACATTTTTAGTCTGTTCTAATACAATAATGCTTTGATATTATTTTGTTATTGTTGTTTACCATATCTCATTAGTTGTGACTTGCTTCAAGCTTCAAATATGAAGGAGTTTATAAATCATCAGTAAACATTAAGATTGTGACCATTCAGTTTTTTATTTTATTTGGTTCAAAAAATCACAACTGAATCCACCCTTCTGATGGGACCAGGATAATCCTGTTTTTTTTTTTTTTGGATCAAATAGATCCCAATCTGAGTTCAAAGTTTTGAATAACCCACTGGACAGGTTTGATCTAAATTAAATGTAAGATTGGATTACATGGTCTGATCTCAATTCAACACCCGCCTGTAACTTTTAAAAAAACTCATTTAGTAAAAAATTTGATCCAATCCTTGATCCTACATCCCACTAGATTACTTTTTAAAATCTGGGCCCAGAGGATTTAGCGATTCCATAATCACAAAATCAAGCAAATCTCGCACATTTTTGTGGAGCTCATGTTTTTATTTCTAATATGCACAGATTTCCTGCATATTTTGGGCAGTCGGGAAACTGTTCAAATTCCAGCTGTGCATTGACAAAAACTGACATCATCACACTGCATATTCAAAGACTTTTAGCTAAAAACTTCTAGATATTGTATATATTCGTCTGTCATCATACCAGGGGTGGATTCAGTGATTTGGGGGCCCTACACAACTCCAGCCATGGGGCCCAAGTCCTGAAATGGACTTTTTCTACTTTAATTTAATTTAATTTATTTTGCTGATGCAAGCAAGATGGAGCTGTTTTATTGTAAAGTTTAACGATCAGTAAAAAATAGTATACATTAGCAGCAAATATATCAGCTTATTATAATTATAAAAAAATAGAATTAAGTTATCAAATCTCATTAATCTTTTCTTCACTGCATAACTTACATATTTTGATTAAAGAGCATCGAATGAATCTCATTTTATTTTGATTTTTTTTATTTCGATTACATTAAATAACAGGTGTCACTTTAAAAATGCACACATCTAAAGGCCTGTGCACACCGGGACGCTTTTTGCTCGCGTTTTCCGTCGTCGTTTAATGCCTGGTGACTAAATAAAGGACGCCGATTTGATCGTGCACACAAACGAGCTAAACGGCAGGCGCAAAAGCATCATTAAAAAAAAATAAACGCCTCATGCTCGTTTTTTTGTTTTGACACACCGGGTCTAAACCTTCTCTACCAATAAGATTGCCACTTTTGTTCACGTGCACGAAGCTGCTGAAGTTACTGTAAACAGCACTTGTAGGCACTCAATAGCAAAACTGTAAATGCGAGCGCACATTGAAGAAGATGTCCAGAGGCGATATGAACGTGGAGCTGCTTATTGCACTGGTGAACAATAATCATTTCATCATCGCTAGAGCTGAAGCTGCTACTTGAACCATCCATGCTTGTTCGAGTTTTAACAACAAGCGTGTGAACTTCCTCTCTTCCTCTTCTTCTGTGTTATGAGCAGGTGTCATAGGCTGAAAGTTGTGTAGCGCCATCTAACGTCAATGAGTGATTTTGCATACTCTTCTGCTTGACGCTAGTAAAAATCGCTTGGGTTTGAATCTGGAAAAACGTCTCGCAAAACGCTGAAGATAAACGCAAACGAAAAGCGTCCTGGTGTGTACGAGCCTTAAAGTTACAATGAAAGCATTTGATCGCTTTCCTAACTTTTTATGCTCATTTAGACCTAAATTAGTTTTGTTTAAAAAAAAAGCACCAAGTTCAATCTTTAGTTGTTATTATTATTAATTATATGCATATGTCTGTTGAAACAGGCACCCAAAACCCAGACTCTCGCTCTGCTTCAAATTGCGTGTACAGAATTTGTTTGGGAAATTGCGTTTATTTATCACTATGGAGCATGTCAGCTGACAGTCACGCACTGCTATATGACTGTTTTGAGGATTGCATAGGAGGGGCGCCGGCACCTGTAATGAAAAGGAAAGGGAATCCCGCCGTTTTTATATTTATTTCAAAGTGTTTTCTTGCCTAAATAAAACTAAAAGCGCAGGTCAGACTCACATTTAAGAGCAAGGGGAGGCCCCTGGTGGTTCGCGGGTATGGGTTGCGTTTAAGGAGGATCGGCTCTTTAATGTTTATTGCCACCCTTCAGAGAAAGACTGAAAATACCAACCCAGGCTCATTCTGACGTTTCTGGACACCGCGAAATACATCCCGAGAGGTACGTATTTGTGAAGCTTTTGTTTTCGTGAATCCGTGAGAGGCCACTGTGTGCACGTTTTCGCATCTTGAACGTCTCTCGTATAAAGCCACCGGAGGTCGATGTCGAGTGACCACCTGTCTGACTGACTGAATGATTGACTGGGCGACCGGCCAATAGGCTGACCCACCCTCCTTCTCCTCCTTTCCTAAACCCAACGGGTTTTACCGATTGACCCGCCCGCCCGCCCACTTGCTTCCCTAAACCCAAACAAGGATATACAAAAGCCGTCCAGAAAAAAAAAAGCCCTCGTCTGATTTTGGTCACGTTTTCGGATTTCACCACATTCTCACCCTGTTATGAGCTCTTTCACTTCATTTTTTTGGATTTTGTTTTTGTCTTACCTGATTTCTGGAACCGCTCTTTCCTGGACAGCTCCTCTCCGCCGACATACACGACGAGCTAACTGGACAAACTGGTTGCGGCGGGAAAGCCCTCCACACAGAGGTAAGCTGTCAGCCGGTGAGCGCGAAAAGGAGCGGCGTCACACTAGCGTTCGCTTAAAAAAATTAAATGCAGCCAGACATACCTCCGGCTACGTAAATCACGGCCTCCAGAAAAGTTTTCAGAATGAGCTTGGGTTACAACATACAGGAGAAATAAGGAAAAATACTTTTATAGGATGATAGAACTGTAAACTACAGGACAATCTCGGGAAAAATGTGAGGATTGACAGGTTTTCAGAGAAAAACAATAAAAGAAACGCAAGTTTAGCAAACACTCTACAAAAAATCTTTTAAATTAGTCTCAAATGTCTGAAATGCTTTTTTTTCGTGAAATCCTGGAGGGACTGAATTACGAATGTTCATGTCCTCGCCTTGTCACTCACCGTTAAGATCTGCAATAGCTTATTCGTGTAGTAGTGTTATCTGTATTCAATCAAACATCGGCAATTTGGGATTTCATGGTAAAACAGTTCAGGATGAGCTGGGAAATTGAAACGGGCTGCTCCTTGAAGAGCTTTGATTCGGGGCTGTCAGGTGGCCTGTCAGATCCGCTGAAGAGCTCCAAACCTGCGCAGATTAAGATTCATTTGACCAGCCGCAGCCTCCATTTCCGGAGCGGAGAGCGCTTTTCTGAAAAGAGATGCCTGCACATCAGTGGCTCTGCTGGAGACGGCAGAACAGTAACGGCATTGAGTCAGGCTTTAAGTGGATGCAGACGGGTAATTCAAGATGGCTTCTATCATCAGGACATCACTTGGAGTTGTGCCTGTGCGTTTCTGGGGAGGGCCGCCGATTTACTCTTGGCTTTCTGTTGAGATTGTTGGCTCCTCTATCAGTTCAGGTGCATGACTTTCAAAAGACAGGGTGCCAGTTTCTGAACACATCTATATTTCAATAGTAATATATCTGGATCTGGTTAAAGGGAGTTTAAATTGTACGTTTTGTCATCATGTTGTTCCTTTCATGCTTGTAGTATATTTTAGGTAGTAGTTAGTTGTATAGGACATTAAAGGGATAGTTCACTAAAAAATGGAAATTTACTCACTAGTTACTTTACTTGTTCCAAACCTGTTTGAGTTTTTCTTCTGTTGAACAGAAAAGATGTGTGTGAATGAGAGTGGGTAGGAAGGGCATCTGTTGCGTAAAAAATATGCTGAATAAGTTGGCGGTTCATTCTGCTGTGGCGACCGCTGATTAATAAATGGTCTAAGCCGAAATGAAAATGTGAATAAATGAACATATTTAGAAATGGAAAGATAATAAAAGTAAAGGTTATTATGCTACAATACATCACAGTTTACTGTAGTAAAAACTAAAGTACTATTGTCTGTATTACAGTTGATCAATTCACTATAGTTAATAGTATGCTGTTGTACTCATTAACAAAGTGTTGAAAATAATGTATAAAAATATGTATATTGTAAATACAGTATTTATGCTATAGTATGGTTCAAAAACCCTAGGCTACATTGTTTACTGTAAATTGCAATATAATTTTTCATGGGGTTTTAATATTAAATATTTAAAACAAATTTTGGGGGGTTTCAGCTTATATGAAGGATTCATTAACAAAAACATAACTTCTTTATTAATTTTCATAAATTCTGTGCTTATTGTGCATTGGATAATTAGTTATAAGTAGCATTAAATAAAGGAATTAAGAAAATCTGAAAAACTAAAATATCTATCGAAATCAATTAAATTAATTCTGCATTTATAGAAAATGTTTAGTTTTCATTTGGTGTGACTGAAAATCTAAATATCTCATTTTAAAAATCTAAATATGTGTGTAAACAAGTTTGAAAACGTGCTCCTTTTTGCTATTTTTGCAAAAAAATAAAATAAAAAATCAGCATAATTGAGCACACCTCATTTTTGAAAATGAATATTTTTGTCCATTTATCAGTGAATATAAGGAATGTGTTTTGGTGCATTTAAATAAAATAGATTTTTTAAACCTATATTTAATAAAATAATATTTTAGTCACCAAACATATTTAGAAATTAAAAGATAATACAATTTAATTCAAGCAAAATATTGCAAAAATAAATTACAGCCTACACATTTAAACTAAATTCTTCAATTTTTTTTGCTTTGCTTTTTTTTTTTTTACTTTAAAAACATTTTTTTTTATTTAATATTTTTCTATAACATATACATTTGGGTGGACTCGTTTTTGGACCGTATTATAAGTTATTTTTATAGATAAGCTTCACATTTGGCTTCAGTACTGACTAATCTAATGTGTATGCACAAATATAATATTGTATAGCTTCCTATTAAAGATATGAATTCAAAAGAGAGATTTGTGAAGGGTGTACTCGTATATGGTGATTAATGTAAGTAAATATTTTTTGTTTTTTTTAGAAGAACAATTATTTTCTGACTAAAAGCAAAGACTATAGAATATACAAGACATGTCACTCATCTTTTTGAAGAGTGGAAAAGTGTAACGGTCAATATGGTGAATAAAGCCAATAGCCAATCATCGATGGATATATGGTGAAAAAAGCCCACCTTCTAGTAGAGGAGCCAATCATCTATCGTTATAGACTGATGATACTCTAGTGGAGGGGCTTGGACCAGACGTGAGTTTCTGCCGATTTTGTGTGATTTGGAAGTTTAGAAATTAAAGTAAATAGACAGTTGTTGTTGAATTTTATTGATGAATCCTAATATTAAATTCAATCGTAAGTTTTTGATGTTTCCCCATTCGAACAGAATGCCCAAGCATACTGCCCGAGAAGCGTTTCAAAGATGGCGGCTTAGTAAAATGACTTACTATAAAGCATCTTTAAGTCTCTTATTTATTAGTTTTCCATGATGTTAAATGTTCTTAATGGAAGTGAAATCAAGGTTTCACAAGCGAGTTTTTACAGCCATTTTGTAGCCTGGAGAACTTTTTTTTCAGTAACCTGTTCTTTGAAGAAAAAGTTCACCCAAAAATTCTGCTATTTATTTGTTTAAAATCTGTTTGTGTTCTTCTGTCAAACACAAAAGAAGATATTTTGAAGAATGTTGGTTGCTGGCACCCATTGGTTTCCAAAGGATTTTTTTCATATTATGGAAGTCAATATGTACCAGCAACCGGCATTCTTCAAAATATCTTTTGTGTTTGACAGAAGAAACTCATAAAGGTTTAAAACCACAAATTAAAAAATGAGGTCATTTTAGTGTACATTTTTTCAAACATTTAAAAAAAGTTTCCCCCTATAAACATTTTTTCCCCTCTATAGAAAAAAAAATAATAAAAATTGTTGAATGCAAACTTTTTGGTTCCTCTCAATTTAACAATTTAACTCAAACAGTTAAAATAAACATTTTTCCACTGTAAAAAAATAAAATTTTTATTTAAATCTTTTTTTTTTTCAGTGGAAAGTTTCAATGGACGGTAAATTCTCCTTTTTAAAGTATTCATGCTCTCTGCTTGAGCACATGTATAATAGATGTTAGAAACATATTGAGGATATACAGTATACACTTACTGGCCTATTTATTAGGTACACCTTACTATTACAGGGTTGGACCCCTTTTTGCCTTCAGAACTGCCTTAACCCTTCATGGCATAGATTCAACAAGGCACTGGAAAAATACTCCTCAGAGATGACATGACAGCATCATGCAGTTGCTGCAGATTTGTCGGCTGCACATCCATGATGTGAATCTCCCGTTCCACCACATCCCAAAGGTGCTCTATTGGATTGACATCTGGTGACTGTGGAGGCCATTTGAATACAGTGAACTCATTGTCATGCGCAAGAAACCAGTCTGAGATGATTAGTGGTTTATGAAATGGTGCGTTATCCTGCTCGAAGTAGCCATCAGAAAATGGGCACACAGTGGTCATAAAGGGATCGACATGAGATCAGCAGTTTCTGAAATACTCAGACCAGCCAGAACTGCAGCAGATCATCTTGACCATGCCTACATGCCTAAATGCATTGAGTTGCTGCTCTGTGATTGGCTGAGTACAGATTTGCTTTAACGAGCAGTTGGACAAAGTGGCCGGTGAGTGTATATAGTATGTTTTTATTTGAGTTTTTATAAATATTCTTCAAGATAACCTTTTAAAAAAAATAATTATTAAAGAATTTTCAATTGCAGTGTTATACAGCAGTTCAGATGGCTGTAAATACACAAACACAGTCTTAGACACACATTTGTAAAGTACAGTTTGCAAGACAATCACCGTGATCCAATTCTGACATTCAACAAAATCTGTTCTAGTGTTTGCATACCAGTGTTGTAAATGTCAATGATGTTTAGAACCAACCATGGTGATGTTATTCACCGTAGACAATCCAAATGTCAGCTTGTAAGACACAAAAACTAAAACACAGTGATAAAGTGCCAACGACCACCCTTACTGTTAATTCCCAAACAACTACGAGTTATTTAAGCGGTTAAATAGTACTTCATGCAGCGCCATACCCTATTAATAAAAGCCCTCCAGCTGATTGATTTATGAAATGTGAAAGTGCTTAATCAAAGCCACTTTTGCTTGTTTGTAAAAGAATAATGTCAGGATATTTCTCCTTATTAGTTTAAGTGTGGTTCCTACCACAAAGACGTCTTGGCTTCCACGGCGGTTAACTGGAGGCAGCAGCCAGCGCTCTAATGTACTCCATCATATATCTGAAGCCAATCATATTTAAAGCGTCATATTTCAATTACATTTTCAAATTTATAGCCTTGTTAAAATGAAGCTCGCGTAGAGCTCGGCTAATTTGATTGCATCCCGCCAGACTCAGGAGCCAGGCCTGGTATAAAATGCAGATGGCTTGAAAAGCACCCTAAACATCTCCATATGGACGAGACCCCCTAACAAGCGGCGTTTGCTGGATTTGCATGACATCGCTCGCTGGTAGCTGCGCATTTGCTTTCCTCTGACTTGAGTTGGAAAATACTGTGTGTTTTGTGCAACAGACATTTCAGTGCTGGGGATAATTAGTTACAAAGTTAGTAGTTACTGAATTAAATTATTTTTCTTGAACTTGTACTTGAAATATGACAGAACAAAATTAAAGAAATTTATTACTTTTCATGTTTAGATCAGTTAATTACAGTTACTTAGAATGTGCTTGCCTTAACAATACTGTACACGTCTGTATTTTTATCCATCTATCCATCCTTCCATCTATCATTATTTCTATTTATTGTTTCATCCATCCATCCATCCATCCATCCATCCATCCATTTATCATTATTTTTTATTTACTGTTTCATCTATCCATCTGTCCATCTGTCCATCCATCCATCCATACATCCATCCATCCATCATTATTTCTATTTACTGTTCCATCCATCCATCCATCCATCCATCCATCCATCCATCCATCCATCCATCCATCCATCTATTGTTTCTGTCCATCTATCATCCATCTATCCACCCATCCATTGGTATTTTCACCCATCCATTAATCCCTCCATCCATCCATTGTCATTTCTGTCCATCCATTTATCCATCCATCCATAAATAAATCTTTCCATCCTTCCATCATTTCTATCCATCCATCCATCCATCCATCCATCCATCCATCCATCCATTAATCTATTGCTGTTTCCATCTACTGTTCCATGCATCCATCCATCCATTATCCATCTATACATCCATCTATTATTATTTCTATCTATCCATCAATCCATACATAAAACCTTCCATCCTTCCATTATTTCTATCCATCCATCCATCCATCCATCCATCCATCCATTGTTGTTTCTATACGTCCATTCATTCATCTATCGTTATTTCTATCTACTGTTCCATCAATCCATCCATCATTTTTTCTATCCATCCATCCATCCATCCATCCATCCATTCATCCATCCATCCATCCATCTATTGTTGTTTCTATACGTCCATTCATTCATCTATCGTTATTTCTATCCATCCATCCATCCATCCATCTATCCATCCATTGCTATTGTCTATATAGAGAGATATTTTGATATGAGATGTTTTGCATTATAATCTACTTTTTCAACTGAAGTATGTTGGATTTCTCCATCAGTGCCACCTACAATAAGAATGAAATCAATATACAAAATTTGGTTTTATTAATTTGAAACATTTTTGGATTGATACAAATAATGTTTGAGTGATTGTTTTAAAAATAAAATAAATTAAGCTAATTAAAATTTAAAGAATAAAAGAATTTAATTTCTATTGTTTTTGTGTGTGTATATATTCATTCATTTTCTTTTTCAAGTTAGTCTCTTTAATATTCAGGGTTCGTCACAGCGGAATGCACTGCCAACTTATCCAGTATCGCAACGGATGCCCTTCTAGCTGCAGCCCAGTAGTGGGAAACACCCATACACACTCATTCACACACACACTACGGCCAATTTAGCTTACCCAATTCACCTAAAGTAAACTGGAGCACCACCTTCAGCTTAGTCCACAATTTATCAGGGGTCGCCACAGTGTAATGAACCAACAACTACTTTGGCAACTGTTTTACGCAGCAGATGCCCTTCCGGTTGTGAGAAAATTGTAATTCTATATTTACTGATGAATGACTTTTTTGAGGTAGCTTACCCGACACTTCCTTCACTCCATCTCATCTTCTGCTTCTTCCATCTGCGTTTCACACCAGAATCCCTCCATCCTCTCATGCCTCCTCGATCCCCTTTGCTGGCAACAGCTGCTTGCCATGTGATTGGAGACTTCCTGTCATTATAACTGATGTGTTTTTATTCTTTCCACTTCCTTGAAGCCTGATCAGAATTAAAATTGCTGCTGGAATTTCCTGTCAGGGCAGGTCATTTATTCAGCAAGTGCAGCCGCTGACAGGCCTTTGATTGGCCGTTGCCCTCAGCCATCGCACTCTCTACAGTTTATTTGTTTTTTCCTCTCGGGCCGCAGATGCAGGTCGGGGCTCACAGCTGTCTGGAGGTACAGGTTGTCTGACCCTGAGAAACAGAGGAAGGTTTAATAGGTCCTTCCACCACCTGCTGCAGCTTGCGCTCTGTGTTTGTTCGGGCCGGTGCAAAGGTTTCGGCCATTGATTGGTGAAACTAAACAGATGACTTTTCTTTTTTTTTTCTTTCGTTTAGGTTGCCTTGACCCTTTTCCCTCCTTAGTTGGGGGGATACAAGAATAGCCCAGGTGTTAGACTGCGCTATAACACCGTAACCTTGTTTACATCTGGTTTTAAAGGGACAGTTCACCCCCAAAATATTTCAAAATTCTGTCTACTTCTTCATCCAATATATATTATATAACAATATATGAGGGCAACACAGTGGCTCAGTTAGCATTGTCGCCTAACAGCAAGAAGGTTGTTGGTTCAAGTCCCAGCTGGGTCAGCTGGTATTTCTGTGTGGAGATGTGTGCATGTTCTCCTCGTGTTTGCATGGGTTTCCTCCGGGTTTTCCGATTCCCACCCGACAGTTCAAAAGACATGTAAAGAGTTCAATACAAAAAGCCGCTAAACGCAATTTCCACCAAAAATGAGATAATGACATTTAGTGAATGCTTTAGGCACTTAGTACACCATCAACAAATAGATTTGCTTCTAATTATCCAAATCCCAGTTCAGCGCATTTAGAAATAACAGTTTGTTTGCAAAAGCCGCTAAACGCCACTTGCCTTTGACAGCAAAAGCCGCTATATCCTGAGAACCAATCAGAAGGTGCGAATCGAATCATATGTTTTCAATGTAGCGATGTAAACAGCTTTTATGAGAAGACTGTTTTATTTCGATTTCCATTTTAAAAGACGGAGTTTGATGAACTGGATGAGCCTGTCCGACTGTCTGTAAATAGCACATGAAAACATCGCTAACCTTAAAACTCTGTGCATTATAAGAAAAAGAAAACACAATGTACAGTCAGAACTGTAGCATGCATTCATAATGTTTTTTTGCGCAGCAATGCTACTTTGAATGAGTCCGATTTACTATACATTAAACGGCAACTTCATTTCACAAAAGACAGAGTTCAGATGCCATTCTTTTATCCCATGTGGATGCTATGAGGATAAACAAGAGACCAACCCCTTAAGTGTGGTGAGAATGAATGAATGACAGCTTCTAAAATTGTCATAGAGGCACCCCACTTATTGCCCAGTAGGCCTACCTTGTGTTTTATTTGCTAATTTAAGCTATTTTTTAAAAGATAAATATAATGTTTAAACTTTACATTATTTGTATTACTTCATAATACCTATACATCTGATTAACTTTTTATATTAATAGATAATGAACAGATATTGATCAGATATTGATGAAATAAAAACAACCAGGAGAAGCTTATTTTAAAAATCATAATGACCCCAAACTTTTGACCTGTAGTGTATAAAAGTGATGGCCACCTCTTTCATTGAATTTTGAGCGTTTTAATCTACCTTGTTACACTTGTGGCGTTCCTGGTCAAAAGTGACCGCCATAAGAATGAATGTGTATCGAGACTATATTCACCCATCGGACAGAAAACATCCCCGTACATACCACCCCAACTGAATTACTCATTCACTCACTCACTCACTCACCCACTCACTCACCCACTCACTTACTCACTCTCTCACTCACTCACTCACCTACCCACTCACTCTCACTCACCCACCCACCCACCCACCCACCCACCCACTCACTCTCTCACTCACTCACTCACTCACTCACTCACTCACTCACTCACTCACTCACCCACCCACTCACTCTCACTCACTCACCCACCCACTCACTCTCACTCACTCACTCACTCACTCACTCACTCACCCACCCACTCACTCACTCACTCACTCACTCACTCACTCACCCACCCACTCACTCTCACTCACACACCCACTCACTCTCACTCACTCACTCACTCACTCACCCACCCACCCACTCACTCTCACTCACTCACCCACCCACTCACTCTCACTCACTCACTCACTCACTCACTCACCCACCCACCCACCCACTCACTCTCACTCACACACCCACTCACTCTCACTCACTCACTCACTCACTCACTCACTCACTCACTCACTCACTCACTCACTCACTCACCCACCCACTCTCACTCACTCACTCACTCACTCACTCTCACTCACTCACTCACTCACTCACTCACTCACTCACTCACTCACTCACTCACTGACTCACCCACCAACTCACTCTCACTCACTCACTCACTCACTCACCCACCCACTCACTCTCACTCACACACCCACTCACTCTCACTCACTCACTCACTCACTCACTCACTCACTCACTCACTCACTCACCCACCCACCCACTCACTCTCACTCACACACCCACTCACTCTCACTCACTCACTCATATGATTTCATGTTGAATTTGGTCTTTGGTTTTCCATTTATTTTTTTCTTTACATTTTTATTTTGTAATACATTTTACATTAAATTCATGTTAAACACAAGTTTGAGACATTGTTTGATAACAATGAACAATTGTTCAACAGCTGAAGAATGTTGAATAAAACTTTGGTGGTGAAAATGGTTTTTGCTCTAATATAAGAGCAGTTAAAACAGGCTGGTCAATTTTGACTGGCAACACTAAGGTAAGAGGTGGGAGGTGAACACGACAGGAGGGTTAATTTCTTTGTTGACCCAACACAAATCCATTGTGTGGATCTTAGCATTTTTTACAGTAAAAATAGAAAATTATTTTTTAAAAAATCATATTCTACACTACATCTAGGCAGAGATGTACGAAGTACCCGAACTTAAGTAAAAGTACAAGTGCTCTACCAAAAAGTGACTTAAGAAGAAGCTGAAGTGCTCTTTAAGCACCACATACTTAAGTGGAAGTAATAAAGTATTCAGCATTTTTTGTACTTAAGTATTGCAAGTAGTTTATTTCAAAATCTACTACTCAAGTACTGAAAGTAAAAGTACAAGCATTGTGTAATGTAGTTATTAAAGAAAGCAGTCAAAAGACATCATATTGTTTTGTTTATTTTAAAAATCTTTTTTGAGGGCACGTGATTAAGCAGAAAGAAAAGAAACATGGCTTACAATTTATATGAACTAGGAGAAGTTTTTCTCTCGCATTTGAACCACAGCTCTGACAGATTATAACAGCTTTAACACACACCTTTCAAAGTTGTTTGTCACAACAACACTCCGTGATCCACTCAAAACGCTATTGAAACCCATTTTCGTATCGCAAATTACCGGTTGTAAACACTGTAAACGGAAGTTCTAAACATTCTACCAGAAGACGCTGGACACTATGGTGCCCTCAGTGCGGTAGCCAAGAAACAGGTCTATAAATGTACAGAGTAGAGGTGTGAATCTACACTGGTCTCACAGTTTGGTTCGGTTGCGATCATCATGCCATCCGTTTGGTTCAATTCGATATCTCGGTGCATCTCTGTGCATTGTAATATTTATATATTATTTGCAATACATTTTTGTTCTTTAATACAGCAGTAAGATATATGAACTGTACCCTTAATTTGACCCGCTCAAAGAAAACACTTCTTTCTGAATGTATCAAACAAAACTCCAACACATGCACAGAAGACAGCATGAGCATTTACAGCAAATAAACTAATGTAAATATTATCCTGCTTGCTTTTTGAGCGTTGACAGGTGAGGTCTCTATGATTGGTTATTGTCTTCACCAGCTCAGCAGAAAGGGCTGCTATTGGCTTTAGAAATGAAAGTGCTGTTCGCCGATGGCGGGACGAACAGCCGCGGTTACAGTCTGTGTGCACATAATACGCGGTTGTCACAGGGAATCCGTAATAGACGCCGTGGAGAAAATTCGCACCTCAGGCACGCTAGTGTCTGGATCCACAAGTATCGCTTTAACAGCCAAGAGGAGAGGAAAAGTTACCTCACAAACAGGCCAGCACAGCTGGTTCAAATGTCCAAAGTGAGAGAGAGAGGTAAAGATGGAGTTTAACAGCATTTCTCCCTAGTGAAATAGCGGCTCTTGTGCTGTGCCGGATTCATTGTAGTAAGATCGTTTTTTACTCATCCCCGCTTTATTCGCCATAGTATTGCGACATCGCGCTTAGGAGATTAATGGCGTCAGTACGTAATAACTGGTTATGATCTATTACTGAACCGATATCAATCATTTTGACACCCCTAGTAATGAGTAACGATGCAGCACATTAAAAATCAATTGGAGTAAATGTATTAAACTCATCGAAAATGTGTACTGAAGTAAAAGTGGAAGTAGGAGAAAAAACAATACTTCAGTAGAGTACAGGTACAGCCTTTTAGTACTTAGTACAGTAGTGTAGTAGTTCTTCGTTACTATACATCTCTGCATCTAGGCTACGAATCAGTCAAATTAGTCACACTGATAATGTTTACTGTATATCTTGGTTTTAAAAAAGCTAGCGGAAGACTTTTCTTTTAATATGTGATGCTGTTTGCTCAACACACTCAGGCTAAAAGGTTTCTTGATGGGTCCAAAATGTGTTGCAGTGTTTTGTTGACCTTTGTTTAGCCCTTGATGCATGTTTAAGTCACGTGTTGGTTCAGCAGTTCAGCAAAATCTGATTTATAAAGATTTCTCCCGGTGGTCTAAGAAAAAAACTGGCAGAAATGGACGCCAAACCTGTTAGCCAGTGGCTCATTTGTGGTATAAAATCCATCCAAATCTCTCCATCAGATGCAGAAGACCTTGAAATGACATTATTGTGAGTAGTAAGTGCGAGTATTGTGTGTAGTATTAAAGTCCTGACTCAGCAATGCCAGTCAATCAGGGTTTGCGACCCATCTGAACTCTTGACCCCACCGGGAAGCCTGTCCACAGTGTAGTTTGTATCTAAATGTGTGTGACTCTGTTTAGGAAGATTTAATTTCATCAAGTGTTCGCTTCCGTCTCAGCTGAATATGGCCAGTGTGACATGTGTCCAGCTTCTTGTTTATTGGTCGGCCCGAGATCTTTCTCTGCTAAGTGTACATTGTTCGTCGCTCAATCAAATTACTCGCCAATCACCGGACGCCATATTGGAGGCTCCAGTGGGCTCTCTGCCACATAATTTCTATGAAAGGACAGGCTTGTAATTCCCCAAGATAGCATTGTGACGACATTCTGGGAAAGTCTGCGTTTTTTTTTTTTTTTTTACTTTTTTCCTCTTGTTGTTCTCTTTGTTGGTGTAATGTTGCTAGAAATTCAGTTCAGTTCAATTCAAGTTTATTTGAGTATTTTTACAATAATTATTGTTTCAAAGCAGCTTTACAAAAGGTGCACATTATTGCATTACAATCAAGTTAAAGATACAATTAAATATAAGTTATTATATATGGACATAGTTAACCTAGTTAATTTTATAGCATAAAGGTGATGTCTATGTGTACATGTTTAATAAAGTGTATTAAGTCTATGTGTTGTCCTTTAGGTTCTCGATGGTTGGCATCATCTTTTCATCTCTTCGGATGTGTTGTCCTTTAGAAAGAAAGTGATGTGAATATCATACTGGAGCAAATGTAGTAAATAAATGTTAAAATGTTTAGCCCCTCTTTGATTTTTTTTTTCTTTTTTAAGTATTTCCCAATTGATGTTTAACAGAGCAAAGAAATTTTTACAGTATGTCTGATAATATTTTTTCCTCTGGAGAAAGTCTTATTTGTTTTATTTTGGCTAGAATAAAAGCAGTTATTATTTTTTTTAAAACAGTTTTAAGGACAAAATTATTAGCCCCTTTATATATATATATATATATATATATATATATATATATATATATATATATATATATATATATATATATATATAGATAGATAGATAGATAGATAGATAGATAGATAGATAGATAGATAGATAGATAGATAGATAGATAGTCTACAGAACAAACCATCATTATACAATAACTTGCCTAATTTACCCTATCCTAGTTTACCTAATTAACCTTGTTAAGCCTTTAAATGTCACTTTAAGCTGTATAGAAGTGTCTTGAAAAATATCTAGTCAAATATTATGTACTGGCAAACATCATGGCAAAGATAAAATAATTTGTAAAAATACTAATAATGCTATTTTTACTCAGGGGTTTAGACTGTCACACTAGTGTCCATTTATTTTTTAATGTAGTTTTACTGTTGTGTTGTGATATTGCTTTTTTACGTTTTGTATTTTATTATGTTTATATTTTTCTTAGTCACAGTTATAATTAAATGAATATCATTATTAATAGGGATGGGCAAAAATACACTGAAATGTTTTTTTAAAGTTAAAATACCAAATACCTCCATTTTAGGTGAATCAAAATAAACTACAAAGTACAGCAGCCAAAACATGTGTCAAAATAAAATACTGTATTTTTGTATTTTAAAAATACAGCAAAACACTATAACAAATTAGCCTGAACCTTCTTTGCAACCTTCCATGTGTAGGCCTATTTGATCAATCGCTTAATTGCGAAGTAGACAATCTTTGACAGCCACAGCATTTCTCTGAGTAAGTTTTAGCAGATTCTCTGCCACCAGTGCATGCTAGACTGTATTTGTGGTCACATGATGTGCGGTTTTAGGAGTGTAATGTTGATGGAGAGCTGTTCAGAAACGCAAGGTGAAACGTCAGTTTGGACGTGAATCGTTTTCACTCTAAAACGCTTAACGTATTAGTGTAAGTAACGCCAAAGTCTGTTCTGACAGACGCACAAAAACTGATTAAATTTTTTTAAATGAATTTTCGAACAGTTTTTGGACTTTAAACAGGTTAATATTTAACTCAAATATTTCTTTAATATGCACATTGATACAAATAACACATATATACATATAACACATATAAAATAGTAATTTTCACATGCTGTTTTTTTCTCTTGGAAGGCCAGTTAAATGCGGTCCAGATCAGCAGAGCTTAGAAGCGGGCTTTACAGGCTCTACCGCTAATTACCATCAAGCCGATAAGAGTAGTTTCAGCAGTACATTTAAAAAAGATTGGTTCAACTTTGTTTCATTTCAATACAGAATTTAATAATTTCTTCAATGCACTCGCTCACTCTGTCCTGGAAACCAGCTCAAGGAAGTTGAACAGTTCAGAAGGTCATGGAAATGATGTGGTTCTTTGTTTCTCACAATCTCTCTATTTAACACGTGCATGCATGTTTGTGTGTGTGTGTGTGCACTTTGGCCATCTTTTGCTGGAATTTTTCAGGCCCATTAGCTCTGGGGGTCTCTAGTGGGAAGTGGCGATTCACTTTTTACAGTCACTTTTTTTTTGGTAAACTTGTGGTGGTCTTTTGGGTTCCTAATTGCGGTTCAAACTAAATGCTAATCTGAAAGACATTACGGGGACTTTGCAGAGACCTCCGTAACCAAGCTGTTGAAAACAAACTGTCGATCCCAGCCAAACATATTGACTCAATTAATTAATTGAGCTTTTGGGTCAGCATTCGACTACTGAATATTATAATAGTGTAAAGAATTGTAATGTTCGATGACATGGCTTCAGTTGTTAACTCTCACATCAATTGTAAGTATATTGATTGTTTCAGGATGTTGGCAAAAGCAGCTTGGGGTGAATGATACTTGAATTTTGCTTAACAAACCTAACTATAGTACCCCCCCAACAAACAGTTTAGAGTTTAATAGACATCTAAACGTAGACAGCTTGGCTAAAACAAGGCTAAACTTGGGCTGTCACTGAAAATCTAACAGACATCTAAGAATAGCCCAAAACTAGACTAGTCATTAAATAGACAGATTAGACAGGCTTTATATCTGTAGTCCATTTTCCAGTTTCATGACTAGTCTAGTTTTGGCCTATTCCTAGATGTCTATTAGATTTTCAATGACAGCCCAAATTTCGCCTTGTTTTAGCCAAGACGACCATGTTTAGCTATCTATTAGACATATTTTAAAAGCTAAAAATTCTTGCTGGGCTGACTTATCCTAAATATGTGTACATTTCAGTCTAACATTGTTATCTAGTGTTATTATTCAGCTGTCAGTAATGCTCAATTCTGATTGGCCTGTTGCAAATTTCCAAGGTGTTATTCTGGGATAATAGCACAGGCTCATTTAAATTAACTTGACTGTCAGTAAATACATTCAAATCCACATTCATATGAATTTGCTTGCCTGTCCTGCTGTTTTTTTTTTTTGGGCTATTTGGCGCCATCTTGTAAATGAATAATGCATAGTTTAGTGTATACTCTATTCAACTGGTTTCAATAATTTTTATTTGTTTTTGGACTGTTTGGCGCCATCTTGTGAATGAATAATACCTTGGTTAGTGTATACTCCATTCAACCAGTTTCAATCATATTTGTTTTTTTTTGGACTGTTTGGCACCATCTTGTGAATGAATAATACCTTGGTTAGTGTATACTCAATTCAACCAGTTTCAATCATCTTTGTTTTTTTTATTTTGACTGTTTGGCATCATCTTGTGAATGAATAATGCATAGGTTAGTGTATACTCCATTCAACCAGTTTCAATCATCTTTGTTTTTTTTTATTTTGACTGTTTGGCATCATCTTGTGAATGAATAATGCATAGGTTAGTGTATACTCCATTCAACCAGTTTCAGTTATTTCGGTCAGTTTTATTTTTTTTTACTGTTTAATGCCATCTTGCGAATGAATAATGTGCAAGTTAGCAAATGTTTTACATTCAGCTCCTTTTCATTTCTGTCAGCTTTATGTTTAATTGAACAATCAAGAAACTATTACGGCTCAGAACAAGGTTTTGTGTCAAATTTTTATGTTTTGTGGCAAGTAGCAGTGTAATAAGCTGGATAAATTCTAAATAAAAGTGGGATTATTCTGCGATAACAACCTCCTGGATGTCCTTTATCCCTAAAAGTATCCACTTAAAGATATTTTGTTTCTTAAACTGTTCAACTACGGTTATACTAAAAGAATTGTTTACGCCAAAATTATATTTACTTTAATGGAACGATAAATTTTTTTTTTGGAAATAGCTTAATTTCTACTAATAACTTCTGTAGAGCTAAACAGTTAGAGCTAGAGATTTATCATTTCTAAATCCATTCGGCATGCACTAAATTCCAGGGGTTTCATTACCACAATGTAAAATGGGCGTGGCGTGGTCTGTGTTTTGAAAACACCCCCTTAAAAAAAAACAATATTAAGAGGTCACCGATCATGCGCACAATAGTTTTTTTTTATAGCTCCGATAGATGAAGAACTGTGATGGATAACAAAGGAAAATACAATCATGCAGGTTATTTTATGAACTTCATTTGCAAAAACAACCAACCACAAGTTTAAAATTGCATTTGTTTTTACAACAAAAAAAATCTTGTGACTTTTGTACTTGGTACATGGTAAACCACAAAATAATAATAATGCTTGTTGTACATTAGATTAATAATGTACCACATAGTGTTTTTGTAGTTTAACATATGGTAACCAGTCCTGTAAGAACAAATAAATACCAAATTTTTCTGACTCGATCTTAGTCGATCGACGGATTAACAGTTAATTAACTGAACATATATTTATTTTTTAGTAAAGTCATCATGCATGAAACACCTGGGATCAGGTACAGTATCTGTTGTTAAATAACATAAAAGTGATGATACACCAAAGACCTTGGATCAGGACAGGCTTCTGATGTTACTGTATATGATATTGCAAATTCACAGACAGGCCACGCCCACCATTCGACATAGCAGGGGTTACGCTGTACTGAAACCCCTGGAAAAAAAGTGCCTGCCGAATCCACTCAGCCAATCTCCAGGTCTGTTGGGAGTACTTTTAGCTTAGCTTAGCATAAATCATTAAATTGTATTAGACCATTAGCATCTCACTCAGAAAAAAAAATGCAAAAAAAGAGTTTAAATCTTGACTCTTTTGTAGTTACATCATGTACTAAGACAATTGGGAAGTCAAAAACTGCTATTTTCTATGTCGATAAGGATAATAATGACTTCGCTGCTGTACCATAACTGAAGCAGGCGCAATGATATTGCGCAACACCTGAAAACAGCCCTCAGCTGGTAACTAAATAACAGCGTAATATCATAATCATATCCTTAGGCTAATCATTTTGACTTTAGCTGTAAATATTCATGGCTCATTTTAAATAGGTAATCAACATAAACTTTATGGTGAGTACATTTTAACTGAATTTTAATTATGTTTACAATGATATATCTATTTTTATCTTCTTCAGAGTTAAATCTCCCGTTCAGCAGTTATATCAAGTCCTGTACTCTTGCCATTCAGCACCCACGTCTGGGTTTGAGTCGGGCGAACGGGTCACATATGGAAACGCTTCATGCCGGCGTGTTGTTTTAGCTCTTTTATACAAGAGAAAAGCTGAGAGTGTCAGTGTTCACAAAACTAAAGGTTAGCCAAAAATTCCCTCTCATACAACAGCGTTTGCTATTTCCCCCTCCGTCTCATACCAGAGAGCGTCATGTCGCATTTAGATACTGTTACATTTACTCTCTTTTGATCTGCGATGTCAAAATTAATCGCTGGCATTAGAGCCGATGTCTGTCTTTTCTTCCTTTGCTCTCTTCTGAAATGCTCAGACTTTGAATTCATCGCCATCATCCGACTCTGGTTTCAAATCTATAAAGGCCCAAATCCCAAATGGTTTGGATCAAGGCAAGATGCCAGTCAACAACAAAAAAAACCTGATATCAGACAATGCGATGTCTTTCACAGTTGATGGACCGTGCCAATCCGGACCCAGATGATTACAATTTTCCCCTCTTACCACCACATAATAAGTTACATGAAACCACCTCAGCCAAAAAATCGGCCCCTGTGCGTGGAGCCACTATAATAATATTTGCCATGTGATGTGTGTTGAACATCAGATGGGATAGTGTTTCATTCCTCCGAACAGTTCAGTGTTTTCCATGTAGCACACAATTTAAAATCCCGAATTCTCCATGGAACTTTCTAAGATCATGGTGAAGTCAGGTGAGGTTGGTGGATAGGACTTGGTGGTCTTAACATTATTATCTAGAGGATTTCTATTATTTCATTCAATGTCCATTGGCTTAGTCCATTATTTATCAGAGGTTGCCACAGCGGAATGAACCTACAACTATTCTGGCATATACAGTTGAAGTCAGAATTATTAGCCACCCTGTTTATTTTTTCCCCCAATTTCTATTTTACAGAGGGAAGATGTTTTCAACACATATCTAAGCATAATAGTTTTAATAACTCATCTCTAAAAACTGATTTATTTGATCTTTGCCATGATGACAGTAAATAATATTTGACTAGATATTTTTAAGACACTTATACAGCTTAAAGTGACTTTTAAAGGCTTAACTGGGTTAATTAGGTTAACTAGGCATGTTAGGGTACTTATGCAAGTTATTGTAAAACAATGGTTGGTAAAAAAAAAAAAAAAAAAGGGTAGCTTAAAGGGGCTAATAATTTTGTCCTTAAAATGCTTTTTTGAAAAATTAAAAACTGCTTTTATTTTAGCCGAAATACAGCAAATCAGACTTTCTCCGGAAGAAAAAATATTATCAGAAATACTGTGAAAATTTCCCTGCTCTGTTAAACATCATTTGGGAAATATTAAAAAAGAAAAAAAATTAAAAGTGGGGCTAATAATTCTGACTTCAACTGTATTTTACACAGCGAATGCCCCTCTAGCCGCAATCCAGTACTGGGAATCTATTATTTTACATTTCTTTAATATAACAAATAATCTTTTGAATAAATATTCGTACAGTAAAGACTCTATATGGACCACAGGGCAGCTGGATATTACCAGTACCAATATTTATTATCTACTATTAATTTACATCTTTAATCATTTAAAATATAGGAACAATTTTCCATAATGATTTTTTTAAAACATATTTTAATATACAGTAAAGTATGAAAGTATGTTCATTTTTACATGACTACACAGCAAATTCATCTGAGTTAAATTCTCGGTGTTGAAGCATTTCAGAGTAAAGTGTTGACGTTAAAGAGTTAGATTTTGATAAATGAATATAATAAGAGTTAGAATTGATTTTATTCAGTGCGAAATCAAGGAGTTATCTTTTCAACACTTGGTGGTGTTATTTCCAACATCAGGGAATTCATGCAGCCCCAGTCACTGAAGAATTTTCCAGACGCCATTTTCCATCTAAGGTTTAGAACAGCAACTGGTGAGTTAAACTACCTAAATGTTGGTATTTTACTGACTTTCTTTAAGGAAATACAGTTGTAAACATATTGTTAAGTTAATAACTTTAGAATGGAGTGACAATTTTAAACTTCTGCGGTTTATTCATGGTCGTTTGTGTATCTAGCTTAACTGCATTACTATTGACTTCTTTTCAAGAATGTTTTTATATATGCTCACGCATACATAGTGCATAAAAACATCAAATGTACATTTTCAACACATTTCTGTCACGCTTAATGCCATTTTGTGCGTTGTTACCCATCTGTAAAATAAAATCGACACTTCTCCTTTAATTCGAAGCAAACTAGCGAGGGAATCCCCGGAGCAGCCTAGCCTACTCTGCCCGGATGCTAACGGCGACACAGGACGGTTTCCATAAGCTCTGGAGAGTTTCTAAAACATATCTGGTGAGTAAATGAACATATGCTTACTTGTAAAAGGCTTTCTGACTAAAACATATGATTGTTTGTTATTCGTGTACGTTAATTTGGTTGTTTTAAACACCGCAGCCCTTTTAAACTGGTTCATTGGTGGCCGTCCATATACCGTTAGTTGATAGACTCGCGTGATAACGTACGCTTGAATTATATTAAGGGTTGACAAGCATTAAAGTCGGAATGTTAACATTAATGTCTTTAAATGACCGCGTTTGCACTTTCTCAGACATTTAAGGTTACAGAAGTCTCCCGGAAGTTGCGGGACTAACGTTAACGTTATCCCGCAAATGCACAAAGACTCCCAGATGCCCAAGTAGATGCCCGCAAATGAATGATAATCTCCCGGAAATCGCGCGTCTCCCGCCCGGTCATTAAACACTTTGCACACCCCTCTCCACCGCATCCCTCCCAGCTCTTCAGGTACATCGCGCGCAAGTCACTCACACCGCTCTTCAGGTACGTCGCGCGCAGCTCATCCCGTTGCTCTTCAGGTACTCACCTCTCCCGCTACCTCCCGCAAATCAACTCTGTATCCCCCGAAAATTACTTTTTCCCAACTCGGGATGTCTGACGTTAGTAAGTTAGGCTATTTATGTAGTCAGGAACATCTTAGTCAAGCTTTTTCTCCCGCATGATATTGTGCTTAAAAATATAGGCTAAACTTAGCATGTACTGTACACAACATTTACGTTTTATTAGTGCGTTGTAAACAGCCACCTGTCTGTAAAATTAATCAACTGATTCATATTTGAGCAGCCTAATGATGATACAGGTTTGATTTGTAGATGTATTATATCAATAATCAACATCTGAATCAAAAGATATCTGAAAAAGTGTGAGGCATACTTTGTGATGTTCATCTCTCCTTTTTATCTGAAGGTTATGCATATGTGTTAGATACTAATTTTTTGTTGTTTTTTTAACAGCCACAGTTCTCTATACAATAACACAAGACCCTGTGACGGTGGCTGATTAGAGACGGATGGTGTATTTCCAGAGTTGGTGAAATGACCAAGCACACCTTCTTGGTCATATGTGGTGATAATAATGAAGGTATGTTTGATAAAGTTCTGTATTTGTTTCACAAGCTGAGAGGGTATTAAAGCATTAGAGAATAACGAATGACATGAAGGTGATAAGTTTTGTATTGTGGGTGAACTGTTACTTAAATAATGTTTTGCTCTTTGCTTTGCACTTTTCCTCTTCTGCTTATCCTAATATTTTAGATTATATTTGGACCTGAAACATCTGCTAGACTCCAGGAAAGGTGGCGTCAATACTGGACCTGAAAGGGCCTAACAAGTTGAATCTGGTAAAGAAACACGCACACACACACACACGCACGCACGCGCTTACAGAAAACTGTAAGTTTATGAATATTTTTCACACTGTGGCCAATATTTTGGGGAAGTCAGCATCACTAAATGATATAAAAGATTTTAAGCTCCTCTAAATTTTGCTCCAAGTGTTGTTAAATTCAGGATTCTGGACAGACAGCTGCCTGTTTTTCCAGTTCTAGTCATAGTGGTTAACCTAATTGTTTTTGGAGATCCAACAGTGATTTATGTGTTTTTTCTACTTTTCCATATCCTGTCACCTCAACCAGCTGGGAGAGTCAAGTTGTGGATCATCATGAAGATTTTCAAAAGGTGAGTTTAGATTTCTTAAATGTTTTATTTACTTTAAATGTTCTTTTAAATATATCATAGAATTTGATTGCAATTTGTTTTCAAACATTTTTCTTAGTCATGCTGGAGTCTTGAAGAGTTCTTAGATGAGCATCACCCTATATCCGTGCATCAGGAACCACCAGACGAGCGATCAACAGCTACTACATCGTCATGGATAAAAAGGTCATCCTGTGGCTGGGAAGCACTTCATTCACAGGACATGCTTGATGAGATTTCCTAGCTCCAGTTTGTTTTCACACAAGTTTACAGCATTTATACCTTCATTTAAACTGCTGTGTTTGATATGGAGGACCAAGGAAACACCAGAAGTGAAAGATTTGCATGCCAAGTTGTTTAAAATGTAATTTCAGAAGAAAACTATGCATTCAGAAGAAAACTATGAGTGACGATATATTGAACTTTCAAATTGCTCTGATGAAACATCAAGTTTGGACCAAAGGACAGAAACAGCCTTTTTGAGCACTGGTCATACATATTTTGTTGATACTGTCTGTACTAATAAAACATTTAAAGCATATTTGACATTGTTGCATTGTAAAAACTGAATGAATTGTTGAAGTGGTGAATGTTTTCAAATAAAATGTTTTTTCTTTTGTAATTTACAGTCTATTTGACCTTTTTACCATATTTACACTCAAGAGAGTTGAATAAAATAACAATATATTACACCAGGCGGTGTTAAATATAGTTACATTTTTTAACTCTGACCAGAGTTAAAATTAACCCTTACTTCGGTGTCAATGTGCCAACCCTTTTGAAAGTGTTGATTTAACTCTGTTTTGAGTGGACCCCATGAGACACTTTCAAAGTGTTGAAATTAACACCCATAGAGTTGTTTTGGGTCCCCATATTTTGCTGTGTATATATTGTACTAAATGATGCCTTTGATCCACTATAATATTTAAAATTTATCATTAAAATTGTAATTTTTTAATAGTTTTCTAGCAATAATACCATTTAAATTTACAAGTAAAAAATCTAATAATGCTTTATCATTCTAAGTTTAATTCTGTTTTACTTGTTGCCTTTTTAAAATTCTTTATAAAATTTACTAGCTATGAAAATGTGTTGTATATATAATTTCATAGGACTTTTTGCATTGTTTTGTTTAATTATGTGAATCAGGGAAAATGATACATTTAATCAATCAATTTAAAAATGTTGCAAATAATAATAAGTGTGAAAAATAGGTTAAAAACATAAAATGCAGTAACATTTTTTCCACATTCAGTGTGGAATATGAACACTACAGGTCAAAAGTTTGGGGTCAGTTTTTTTCAGATTTTTTTAAAAGAAAATGATTCTGTTTATCAAGGCGGCATTTAATAAATGTAAAAAGAAAATTAAATTGTTAAACATTTATTAACATTTTAAATAACTGCTTTCTTGTTATATGTAGTTTCAAATGAAATTATTACTTCAGTCATAATTGCTTTTATTACTATTACCACTAATAATAACAATAATAATTAATATTAGAGTGATTTCTGAAGGATCATGTGACTCTTAAGACTGGAGTAAAGAAGCTGAAAATTCATCAGTAAAATCACTGGAATAAATGATTAAATTAAATTATAAAGTACTTTTATTTAGTACTGTTATTCTATAGTGCAATAACAGTTCACAGTTTTACAGTTTTTACTGTGTTTTTCATAAAATAAATGCAGCCTTGGTGAGCAGGAGAAGCTTATTTTAAAACATTTAGCAATCCTACTGACCCCAAACCTTTGATTGGTTGTCTATATTGGACTTTTAAAATCCTTATTCTTTTGTTACATGATGCCACTTTTATTATACAGTGAGTAAAAACACGCAAAATCTTTTTCAATATGCTAAATTTTTAGGGGTGATTATTGCAGTCTTGCATAAATAATTAGAAAGACATTTGTTGTACACAATTTACTTTAACGAGTCCATTATAGTTGGAAAACCAAACTACCACTCTCACAAAACATTCTCAGTGTAACATTACAGTATAAACAAAACAGTCTCTGATATCAATACCCCCACATAAGTTCATCATTATATTTCAATTGGCCTGCACTGTGCATAAGCAGAAAACAGGAAAAAAGCATTATTTGCTCCACAGGAAAAGCTTAAGAAACTGGGGTCAAAATGTGTAATGTTTTTGCTTAAATGGCATGGGGATTAAAACCCAAAGTTTACCATTAAAGGGTTATGTGTGTTACGTTTATGTTTTTACGAGTGTAACTTTTTTTTTTTTTTTACTGATGTAAAATACATTCATAAAAGAAAAGATACATAAAATAATGCAATTAAAAAAAAGAAAACTTTTTGTACTGACAAAGCTAAAATGATGAAAAAATGTCTATAAACAAAGGTTAAATCATTTAAAAAAATGTTAAAATGGTAATGTAAAAACGTCTTAAACAATGCATTATATGATCATTTATTTGATGTAGTAGTGTTGTATGTGTGTGGTGTTTTGGTTGTATTTTCTATCAGCCATTAGGGGGCACTCTTAACACATCAACATCACCAACTGCGGACACACATTCAGATTCTGCCGCTCTGAAAAACCATCAGCTCTCTACTTCAGAAAATTACATGATATACTTTATTAAATCATTTAAATGTCATTCCGGCCTGTTTCTCATGTATTGTGAATGTAAAAACTCCCAATTGGTATTTTCGCTGCTGAGTACTAGAAGCTTGTTTGTTTTCTGCTAGTGATGAATTCCACATTCTATTCTGAATGAAAACGATCAAAGAACTGCTGCCAGTATGGCTGTATTGTATTGTAATGTGTTACTACTAAAATACTGCCAATTAATTTTTATTAAGTTAATGTTGAAATAATATATACATGTAATAAAAAATAATAATGGAACAATTGTTTAAATATGTGCAATATTTTAATATTACGTTCAGTATTGCTAAGTATTAATTCAAATGTGAATAAGTAAATAAATATATGTATGTGTATATATCAACAAAAACTTCAAAATTTTACATTTTCAGTAAAAAAAATCTTCATTAGACAAATTTCTGAAATGAATAAATCTGGATCTGAAAGGAACCGCAGCTGTCTTGAATATTTATTTTTTTTATTTTGCTGTCTAAACACTTCAAATGGAAAGTAAAGTTTGTCAATATTTTTTACAGTTAACTATAGAAATTAAATAAATGTTTAAATATGCATTGTAATATTAGTTTTAATAGTTTGCTAAAAGTTAAGTAAAATGTGGATAATCTAAATATAAATGTTTCCTTTAAATTACCTTTATGGTGATTTTAAATGAAATTTTTTTACAAATTTAAAAAACAAAATGTAAATTTTAGTAAAAAAAAAAAATTAAGTTGAATCAAGCACTCTTTTAGTCATCCCAACTTCTATCAGTCAAACTGACTAAAAAAATAAGGTAAATTAAAAATAATTAGTTGAAATTTGATTCACTCAAGAAATATGTTTGATGTTTGTCAAAACTACTTGTTAAAAATGAGCTGAAACAACGTAATTTTTAAGATTTTTTTGCGACAACTTAATTTTTTAAAGTTCAATCCACTTAAATTTGTAAATAAAATAATATGTTAACTTGTTTCCTTCTTGTGCCAAAACAAATTTGATTGTGTGGAACCCAAATTTTTTACAGTTTTTGTTGTCATGAATGTATGTCATATCATTTTAACAGTGTTGAGATAAAAAAAAAAGTTCTCCATAAGACAAATTTCTGAAATTAATGAATCTGGATCTGAAATAAAATAATTTTTCCAGTTTAATTATATGCAGTGTTTTAATAATACTTTTAATTTTTGCTAAAAATCAAGTGAAATGTGAATAATCTAAATATAAATATTTGCTTTAAACTACTCTTAAGGTGATTTTAATTGATGGTTGTTTTACTAAAATTAAAAAACAAAATATAAGTTCAGTAAAAAAAAATACACACTAAAAGAATCTTCTTTTTTAAGTTGAATCAAATCAACTTTTACAGTTGTCTCAACTTCCATTAGTCAAACTGTCTAAAAATATTAAGTTAAACTAAAAATAATTTGTTGAAATTTGATTAACTTATGAAGATGTGTGAAAGTTACATACACATTTCAAAAAGTTTGCTGTTTGTCATTTAGTTGTTTAAAAGGAGCTGAAACAACACAGTTCTTGAGTTTTTTATGACAACTTTATTATTTTAGGTTCAATCCACTTAAATTTGTAAAACAAAATTAACAATTTCACTTACAGTAATTCCTTTATGTTATGCTGACACAAATCGATTGGGAACCCAGCATTTTTTACAGTGTATTTATCAGTTTAACAGATATATTTACATAAAAGTGAAACCAAATATACAGTATACTGACCTTCACTATAATATGTAAAAGACAATTCTTGTGTATTATAAAGTAAAAAAGCTTCCGATAAATGGGTAAAACTTAGCAGCTAGAAGGATTCTTGCCACATATAAACACTTAATATGACATTTCATTAGTATTTTGTAATCCTTAAATTGAGACTTTTAGTATGTCATCATATGATTCTGGTTCTAATTATTTTTATCTATCTTACTAAATGCATAGAATTTAGAATTAAAATTGTATTGAAACAGATGAAACCAAATATACAGTATAGTGACCTGCACTGCAATATGTAAAATAAAATTAGCTTTTTAGTAAAAAAGCTTCGTTAACATATAAAGATTTAATATTGCATTACATTAGTATTTTGTGATCCTAAATCTTTTATTATAACATCAAATGATTCTGGTTCCATATAATACCTGTGTCATTAGTAAATCCAGCAGGCGGCGCTCAACTTGCGGTCTGTGTGGGTCCTAACCAAGTGTGCCGCAAGCCTACGTTTGAGTGAAGGTCTCGGCCGTTAGATCGCCCCCTGGGGGCTGGCTGCAGTACAAGTCATAAAGCCCGCCTCCTCCGTGTTAATGAAGGAGACTTGAGCCCAAATAAAAAAAAATATTACACTTGCAATAAAATGTCCCGAAAGATAGTTCTGGTCGATTAAGGCACTGGTTATTGTGCTGAAATGGGTGCAGATCTTCATTTTTGTAAACAGTTTGTTTTTAGCAGTAATTTAATGCTGGGCGTGTCATCGTGATTGACAGCTGTGATTGACAGTTTCTCAAAGCGCGGCGTCTGAGCTTCGGCAGGAGACTGAAGTGTTATTATTCGATTTCTGTGTTATTTTACCATGACAAAATGAGTTCAGCAGTAAACTATAGTTTCTGACATACATGATCCTGGTGGAACACTGTTTATTCGCTAAGTTCAGGGCTTTTTTCGGGCTTTATTAGTTTGCTGATACACGCCTAGCCACCCAGATAGCAAAACACAGTTCCGGCTAGATTCTCACCTGCCGGAGACTTATCTCTTAGAGCTCAGACTGACTAATGTTACCTCTGCTGGACCTACTCCGGATGCCTGGACTCACTACCCAATTCCAGCCCGAGTCAATCGAGCCAGATGCGGCGGCCGAGCGAGCAGGCGCTGCCGCATGCGAGCCGGAATCAGCCCGCGACGCCGCGAGTAAGTTATGCGCTGCGGCCTGGAGCTGGCGCGATTGAATATATAAAACCCTCATATTTGTTAACGTTATTACATCCATTTGTGTTGATATGACAGCAAACGCATGCTGAGAAGTTCGGGGGGCGTAGTTGATTTTACATAAAGCGTTTGATTGGAAGCTCGACTCTGCTCATTTTCGCGGCTCCTCCTCTGGCTCCATCAGACAATCCTTCTGCGCATGTCTGGCTCCAATTTCAGCAGTCTTTTGCGACAGTTTGTGCCCGTCAAGCAGGCGTTTTGCCCTCAAGGCGTTCAATGGGAAAAAGGGCTGTCGCGTCGTCCATATTTTTTACAGTCATTGGTCCTAACCAAGTGTGCCGCAAGCCTACGTTTGAGTGAAGGTTTCGGCCGTTAGATAGCCCCCTGGGGGCTGGCTGCAGTACAAGTCATAAAGCCCGCCTCCTCCGTGTTAATGAAGGAGACTTGAGCCCAAATAAAAAAATGTATTACACTTGAAATAAAATGTCCCGAAAGATGGTTCTGGTGGATTAAGGCACTGGTTATTGTGCTGAAATAGGTGCAGATCTTCATTTTTGTAAACAGTTTGTTTTTAGCAGTAATTTAATGCTGGGCGTGTCATCGTGATTGACAGCTGTGATTGACAGTTTATCAAAGCAGCGCGTCTGAGCTTCGGCAGGAGACTGAAGTGTTATTATTCACTTTCTGTGTTATTTTACCATGACAAAATGAGTTCAGCAGTAAACTACAGTTTCTGACATACATGATCCTGGTGGAACACTGTTTATTCGCTAATGTCAGGGCTTTTTTCGGGCTTAATTAGTTTGCTGATACACGCCTATCCACCAAGATAGCAAAACACACTCGGGCCAGTTCCAGCTAGATTCTCACCTGCCGGAGACTTACCCCTCAGAGCTCAGACTGACTACCTCTGCTGGACCTACTCCGGATGCCTGGACTCACTGCCCGATTCCAGCCTGAGTCAATCGAGCCAGATGCGGCGGCCGAGCGAGCCGGCGCTGCCGCATGCGAGCCGGAATCAACCCGCGACGCCGCGAGTATGTTATGCGCTGCGGCCCGGAGCTGGCGCGATTGAAAATATAAAACCCTCATATTTGTTAACGTTATTACATCCATTTGTGTTTATATGACAGCAAACGCATGCTGAGAAGTTCGGGGGGCGTGGTTGATTTTACATAAAGCGTTTGGTTGGAAGCTCGACTCCGCTCATTTTCGCGGCTCCTCCTCTGGCTCCATCAGACAGTCCTTCTGCGCATGTCAAGGCTCCAATTTCAGCAGTCTTTTGCGACAGTTTGTGCCTGTCAAGCAGGCGTTTTGCCCTCAAGGCGTTCAATGGGAAAAGGGGCTGTCGCGTCGTCCATATTTTTTACAGTCATTGGTCCTAACGCCCCAGTATATTGCTCAGTGAGTGCCGTCTTTCTGATGAGATGTTAAACCGAGATCTTGACTCTCTGTGGTTGTTAAAAATCCCATGATGTCCTTCAAAAAAAGCTTAGGGGTTTAACCCCGGCATCCTAGCCAAATTTGCCCTCGGACCTCTGTCCTTCATGGCTTTAAGCATCCCCATATCATAACTGGCTTCATCACTCTGTCTCATCTCCACCAATCAGGTAATGTGGTGTGCAGGCTGGCGCAATATAGCTGCCATCATGTCATCCAGGTGGGTGGTGCACACTGGTGATGGATGAGGAGATTCCGCCCAACAACATGTATAACACCTTGAGTGTACAGAAAAGCGCTATATAAATGTAAGGAATGATAATAATAATTGTAAATATTATTATTATTATTGTTATTATTATTAAGATTATTATTATTATTATCTGATTTTTATCTATTCAAATAAATATAAATGAATAGAATTGAAATCAAGAACCTCTATTTTGTACTCCTTAAATCACTTTTATTTTGTCATCAAATGATTCTGTTCTAATTGTACCTGATTTTTATTTATTTAAATAAATATATAAATGAATATAATTTAAATCGAGAACATTTATTATGTACTCCTTAAATCAAGACTTTTATTATGACATCAAATGATTCTGGTTCTAATTATACCTGATTTTTATCTATTTAAATATATATAAATGAATATAATTTAAATCGAGAACATTTATTATGTACTCCTTAAATCAAGACTTTTATTATGTCATCAAATGATTCTGGTTCTAATCATACCTGATTTTTTTTGGCAATTTTACAGGTCTTGAAAGTGTTGAGATAAAAACAAAGCGTCTGTAGATGTGAAAGCAGCTGCCGTCAGTGTGGCGTAGATTCCGTATCTGCAGGCCTGGTTGATCTGCAGGCCGGGTCGAGTGTCTCGGCTGTGGAAAGTTTGAAGTCATGAGGTTTAATCATGCTCTGTGGCCGCTCTGCATGGCGTGGCATGATGACTCTCTTAAAGATGTGGTTGTGGGTTCAGGCCAGCTTCACTGGCACCACAGACCCTCTGCATAACGTTGCACATTCATTACCAGACCAGAGTCTCGCAGGTCAGGAGAACATACTGGAGATCTGGAACAGGAGACGCTCTGGAAAACCAGGAACTAATCATCTTCATTAGAGACGCTGATTAATGTCAGTCTGATGCTGGACGCCATTCATTATACTGCATCCACAGCATTTAATTGTCAGGGGATTTTATACAAACTTGGGTTTTGGGAGGAAATTATATATTTTATGTTGCATTGCTTGGGTGTATGGACTGCATGTGAATGCTGAGCTTATAGCTGGTTAGAAGATATCTTATATAATATTGTATAGGCAAAACAGAGAGTATTTTCAGATATTAGTTTCACTGAAAAAATCAAACCTGTTGCAAATATTTTTATGACTGAAGAAAGTTTTAAAAACGTGACTTTTACATCACTTCTTAATGTGTGAAAGTTTAGGATGTGTGTGCAATGACTATGGGCCCTATCATACACCCGGCGCAAGGCACGGCGCAATAGTCTTTTGCTAGTTTCAGCTTGGTGCAAGAGTCGTTTTGAGGCGTTGCGCTACGCTGTTTCAATAGCAAACGCATTTGCGCTCATATGAACGTCTGCGGTGCATTGCTGGCGCGTTGCTATTTTGAGAAACTATAATAGGATTTTCAATAGACCAAAATAAACCCGGTCTAAAGTCGAGCGCAGAGTTGCGCCTCGCTTACACACTGCTTAATAGCCTACACACAAGATGTCGAGCAGGGGTCACCAATCCTGGTCCTGGAGGGCCGGTGTCTCTGCAGGGTTTAGCTCCATCTTGCCTTAACACACCTGCTTGGATGTTTCAAGTATACCTAGTAAGACCTTGATTAGCTTGTTCAGGTGGGTTTGATTAGGGTTGGAGCTCAAATCTGCTGGGCACCGGCCCTCCACGAACAAGTTTGGTGACCACTGATGTAGAGCTATACACAAATATCTTTACATATGAGAAAAAAAAAATATCTAATATATATATATATATATATATATATATATATATATATATATATAGTATATAATAAGAATAGATATAGGATATAAATATAAAGGATTAAAATATTATAAAACATATTTTCTAGCCTACATAAATATGAAAAACCATTGTTTATATGCCTTTTTCATGTCTGGAGGCCTCTTCAGTTCATTTATTACAATTTGCTTTTGTGTAATGTTATTATTATTAGCAGTATTATTTATTATATTTATATTTATATTTGTTTTATTAAAAACAAGCTTAGATTTGCCCACCTGCAGGTTTTAGACTATAAGGGGCTCAGCATGTGTTTTAGGATATAACTCAGGTTTTTGACCACACTGCGTTATTATTGTTCATTTATTCGTTTGCTGGAAAATAGAACTGAATTTAGAATTAGTTTTAAAACAAATCTTTGTGCTTAAACAAAATTAATTATTCATAGGCTAGTTGATGTCTGTGCGTAAAAGTTTCCATATCCACGAGAGCGAAAGTAGATTCAGCTTTGCAAAAATGTAGATGCGGCCCTCTAGTGGATTTGTCATATGAACTTATTTTTAGTTATACAAAGTTTAACAATATTGTTTGTTATTTTGACAAAAAAAAATCAAACTCGATCCGAATATTTTTATGATAGACAAAAGTTTTGGAGAATTTGTATATGTGATTGAGAAAACATTATTTTTTTATTGTGTCTTTTTTTACATGCAACAATTTCAGACGAAAATTTCAGAATCAGTGTGCAGTGACCATAAGTATTCAGCTTTGCAAAAATGTAGACGGCCTCTTGTGGATTTGTTCTCTGAAATTATTCTTAGTTCGAAAAAAGCTGAACAATACTTTTTGTTGTTTAGACTGAAAACATCTAACCCGATCCGGATATTTAAAGAAGTATTAAATATTTATATATATCAAAATATTAAATCATAGACAGCGCTTTCTAGTAAATTTGTAATCTGAAACAAGCAACATAATGTAGGCTGAGGCAAGTTTTTACAATAAGCCTGTTACAATAATGCCTGATTTGCATATTTAAAGAAACATTTGACAAAACTTACAAAAAAATGTTTCTAATACTTCATGACTTAAACTGGATTACACATGATCATAATAATTAATAAATGTGTTTACCCTATTTACATGTAGACTGAAGAATATGATTCATTGCATTTACTAATGTTTTTAAGGTAAGTGGTTGCAATCAATTTGCATGGGCTGAATTTAAACAAATTCATTCATTCAATTCATTCATTTTCTTGTCAGTTTAGTTCCTTTATTAATCCAGGGTCACCACAGAGGAATGAACCGCCAACTTATCCAGCAAGTTTTTACGCAGCTGATGCCCTTCCAGCCACAACCCATCTCTGGGAAACATCCACACACACATTCACACACACACATACACTACGGACAATTTAGCCTACCCAATTCACCTGTACCACATGTCTTTGGACTGTGGGGGAAACCGGAGCACCCGGGGGAAACCCACGAGCGCGAAGGCAGGGAGAACATGCAAACTCCACACAGAAACGCCAACTGAGCTGAGGTTCGATCCAGCGACCCAGCGACCTTCTTGCTGTGAGGAGACAGCACTACCTACTGCGCCACTGCCTCGCCTTTAAACAAAGTTACTAAATTTAATTTGTTTTAAATTCAGCCCATATAAGCTGTTTGCAAACACTTACCTTAAAAAAATTTAGTAAATCCAATAAATAGTTTTTGTTTGTGACGTGTGCTGCATTATAATAGTGGCAAAGCAACAGTAAAAATCAATCCCTGAAACAGTAACAACACTCGGACACATGATTTCAAATGTCGAGGATCTGACAAGACTTCTCAAAACATCTCGAGATCTGCAAGGTTTCCTGTGGACATTAGTGCGGATCTGCGTTCAAAGTGTTTATCAGGGCGACTCTGAACATTTCCAGACCCCAGAGAGCGTCTCTCTCCTCCAGGCTTCATGATAGCGGCTTCTGAAAGACATGATCAGTCTCAGCCGTTTGTCAGAGTCATGTCGTAATGATGACAAACGACAATGACGAGGACGGCCGACAAAAGGCTGTTGCTTTTCCAGGAAAGCGTCAGAGAGCATTATTTGCCACAACAGCAAAACTTTGAAGAGGCTCACAAGAGGAGAAGAAAGATAAGGGTCGCTGTGATTTATGTGTTTGGTTTGATGAGCTGCATTCAGCTCGTTTAACTATTTGTCATCATGCTATTGGTGCGATTCATCCACCACTCCCTGGCGTTTGACTCATTACATTTGTTAGATTCGACTTTATTGTCTTTCCAGTAGTGCAGATATGAAGAACCTATATAATACAATTAGCAACTAAATAGTAATATAGCACAAAAACAATGTAAATGCTGAAAAAAATCATGCAAGTAGTTGTATTTTAAATAAATTTTATTAAAACAATTGTATTAATTATGCATGTACAGCAGGTAAAATAAGTATTGAACATAATTTTTGAAGAAAACATTTACAATCGTGCTGTTGACGACATTTTCATCAGATGTCTGTAACAACTAAAGTAATTCATACAGTCATTCAATCATTTTCTTTTTCAGCTTAGTCACTTTATTAATCAGGAGTTGCCACAACAGAACGAACTGCCAACTTATCCAGCATATGTTTTACACAACTGATGCCCTTCCAGCCACAACCCATTACTGGAAAACACCCAAACAATCTCATTCACAAATTTACACTGTGGACAATTTAGCTTACCCAATTCACCTATTGCGCATGCCTTTGGACTTGTGGGGGAAACCGGAAGCACTCAGAGGAAACCCACAAGAACATGGGGAGAACAGACCCAGCCGAGGCCCGAACCAGCAACCTTCTTGCTATGAGGCGACAGTGCTATCCACTGCACCGCCATGCCACCCTTCATATATACAATTACAACTAAATTAACTACACTGTAAAAAATTTTTTGGAATTTTATTTTATTTCTGGCAGCTGGGGTGGCGGGAAAAAAAGTAAAATAACGGCTGTTAACGTACAGGAATTCACCATTAAATAACAGACATTAAAATACAGAAATTTACCTAAAATTTAAATTTAAGGAAATTTCTGTAACTTAATATCCATTATTTTACGGTATATTTCAGTAATTTAACAGCCGTTATTTTATGTTTTTTTCCGGCACCCCAGCTTCCAGAAATAAACCGTAAAATTACAGATTTTTTACAGTGTAGTTTAGAAATTCAGTTATATGTAATTAAATTAAATGACAGAGCGAAAAAGTACTGAATACATGAAGAAAGGGGTGTACAAATAAATGGAAAGCTCAGACAGCAGCTGAAATCTATCAGTAGTTATTCAGCCTCTTCCCCTCATCTGTGTACATTTTACTCATATTATAATTCTCACTTATTTTTATAGTCATATTATTTTTTTCTTGTTCAAGAGTTCACACATAGCTGATGATTGATTTTAAAGCTTGTTTGACATGCTGTCCCGGGAGAGAGCCCTGAGCTTCTAAGATCTTTGAGCCCGGGGCTCCCTCCCATTTGCAAGGCAAGAGGGGAGTTTGAGCTCAGGTAGATCTCGAGAACGTTCCTGTTGTAGTAGCTACTGAATAGATAGTGATTGCTCTTAAGAGATAACTACTTCAAAGAAGCATGTCTCTGGTGACGATTTGGATTAGTCAATCAACTTAAGTTGCATGTTTTTGGGAACCAAACAAACTTGAGCACAGGGAGAACGTGTAAACTCCGACAAAAACGTTGGCTGCCTTGTTAAGGACTAGAACCAGTGACGTTCTTGCTGTGAGGCAACAGTGCTAACCACTGGGCCACCATACCACCCATCTAGGAAAGGAGGAGGAGTCGGGGGGAAGAAGGGATTCTTCAAAATGAAGATGGCTGTTATATGGATTTTAGGGTATTTATAGTGGCTTAGGAATTGTCTGATTGGTGAATCATAAACTGAATAATGCGGGACCGACTGCAAGCAATCATAAGCACGTCATCCTCTTAAAATTAGTTTATAAATAAAGTTCATGAATTATGACTTTTATGCTTGCTTGCAATTCCATGTTTACATCTCACAATTCTGAACTTTTTCTTAGAATTGTTACTTATTTCTTGCATTTGTGATATTATTGTTTTTTACAGTTCCTATAATTACAGTAAGTATAATTAGCACTCGTTGTGTGTATTGCCTTTTCTTGTTGACTTGCTGAATCCCTCCTCAATTGTAAACAGACATTAAAAAATCCTTATTTCCCCTTTTTCATGTCAAAAACAAGCTTTCATTGTTTTCTGTACCCATTTTTATGGCACAAAAGGAATAATAACCACAAACAGCGTTTAAACGAAGTATTGAACACATCACCATCATTTTCAGAAAACGTGTTTTTAAAAAAATGGGAAAAGGAAAAAATATTGAACACACGAATAAAGAGTGTAAAACAGTATGGAAAGCCCAGACAGCAGCTGAAATTTCCCAGTAATTCTTCAGCATTCCTGCCCCTCTTCAGTATACAGTAGGTGATAGTTTAATAATAATAATAATTAATAATAATATTTCCTTACATTTATATAGCGCTTTTCTGGGCACTCAAATCGCTTTACACAATGGGGGGATCACCTCATCCACCACCAGTGTGCAGCATCCACCTGGATGACGCAACGGCAGCCATTTTGCGCCAGACCGCACACCACACACCAGCTGATTGGTGGAGAGGAGACAGTGATGCAGCCAATTGAATATGGGGATGGTTAGGAGGCCATTATGGACAAAGGCCAGTGGGCAGATTTGGCCAGGATGCCGGGGTTAAACCCCTACTCTTTTCGAAGGACATCCTGGCATTTTTATCGACCACAGAGAGTCGAAAACCTCGGTTTAACGTCTCATCCGAAAGATGGCACTCACTGAGCAGTATAGCGTCCCCGTCACTATACTGGGGCATTAGGACCCACACAGACCGCAGGTTGGGCGCCCCTTGCTGGCCTCACTAACACCACTTCCGGCAGCAACCCAGCTTTCCCATGTGGTCTCCCATCCAGGTAATGACCGGGCGCAGCCCTGCTTAGCTTCAGTGGGCGACCATGTGAGAGTTGCAGAGAGCTAGCTGCCGGATAATATAGCCATTACCGCCGTAGCTTGTACCGCCGCCGCTCTAAATGGGTAAGAACGTGTTTTTAATGTATGACCGCAGTTTGACCTGCAACTGGTAAACTATTATGGACCATGGCCAATTAAATCTTTTCAATTCCATTTCAAAGTGATGTTGTCAATGGCCCATGAACATTTCCTGCTTGTTATCAAACTATTTTATAGCTGTAACAAGAGGCGATTCAATCATGTAAATGAATATTAGCTGTGTCAGTCCAACATCTACATTAGTGGATGATGAAGATGAAACCAGAGTGGACATTTTGACAAGAAAATGATCTCAAACACAGACAAGGAAACTGTTAATATGTTTCAGCAAAGGAAAATAAACTGCTAGAATGATCAGCCAATCACCTGACCTTAATTCAGCAGAATATAAGAGGAGCAGAACTGGTAGGGGAGACCCACAGAATTGTCAAGATTTGATGACTCTTGAAGTCAAAAAAATAATCAAACCTGAGCGAAGCATGCGACTCCATTCTTTACTATAAAGTCTCTTATTTCACTGGATTTAAACATTCTTGGGAAAACAAGCCAGCAAAGTATATAACACTGTTCTGGTGCTTTTTTGGATGTTTTACTGAAAGAATAATATCTTACTTTTTATGCCTTTGACAAATACTTATAAAACATTTTCTAATATGGGAAAAACACTTTACTGATCAACTCTGCTCGACAGTGAAAACGTGGACTCATGCGCTCTATTAAATGTGAAAATGTGTAAGTATTTTCTTGTAAAGCATAATCCAATAATGGCAGGCTCGTTTTGACTTGTGAACCCTGGCGGAGTTCATGAGTATGTGAGAACGTTTCTCTGGCTGGTGATGTGCCATGCAGGGGTGCGATAGAGAGATAGTGTTTTGTCTCAGGCACAATTTGTCGTGCCAGCTCCACATTACAGGCCTCTTTCATGCTGCCGTTGCCGCCTCCTCAGTGCTGTGTGTCTGTTGTGGTCTGCAGGCACTTCAACACCCAACTTCTGAAGCCTAATTTGAAAATGTGCTGCTTTTTGAAGGAGGAACGAGCATGTATGGACGTAGGTCTGAACTTGTGTCTTACAGGGTTCGTGTGGGTGCTGGAATTAATTGCAAATGCTTGAATTTTAAATGCTTATTTTTGAGAAGTGATACATTTTGGATAAATTGCATGAAATTGTAATTGTGTTAATTTATGTTTATAAATAGTTAATAATCGTAAACAAATAAATGTAATATATATATATATATATATATATATATATATATATATATATATATATATATATATATATATATATATATATATATATATATATATATTTGGGGTTTTGCATAAAAATTTAAAATTAAATAGGTAATGATAGTAAACAAATTTTATTAATTAAATAAAGAAATAAAATAAATCATTTTGCTTTTGCATATAATTAATACTCTGGAGTTTGCACATGTGCCTGTGGCGTGATCCGCCTGTTTTTTTTGTTTATCTGCACCCTTTTCTTAAACTGTGGGTAAAGAAAACGTGGAGATATCACTTCATGAATGAACAATGCATGAAATTAAAGTAAATTAGTACTCTCAAACAATTAATCGTGATTAATCACATTCAAAATAAAAGTTCATATTTGCTAAATATATTGCAAATATAAACATGATAGTATAACATATTTGTGTATATTTATGTATATATGAATAAGCAATATCACACTCGTAGTAGTGCGATATGGTTTTATATCAGCACTGGTGGGAGGTGTGCATTGATATACAGCCATATCGCACTGCTACGAGTGTGATATTGCATTTATACAACAGTTTGACGGCCCAATTGTGTATATGAATAAGAAAATCAAACACAGAGAGTCTAAAAAAACCCTTTTTATTAAGAAACTACTTTCTTCCGCCATTCATCACATCTGCAGCTGACGTCGGAACAGCAGAAGCCGTTACTAATTCACCTATGTCACTTTAGTGTTTATATGACTCTCTAGCGTAATGTCTAAAGAGATGATAAAACAGCTGATTTTGCTCACAGTTTAAGATTATAAGGCTAAACGTGACATGAAATGCCATCAGTCTACAGAGAAATCTTCTAACACTGTTACAGTCTACAGTATTTCTCTGTTGCAATCAAAATGGGAATGTTGGCAGGTATGCTTACCAGTTTAATAATGATTTGATCTGCTATAGTTAGAAATCAGACTGCTATAAGCTTCTAAGTGTAAGGAATGATTATGCGGTTCTGTCTCCATCTTGTGGATAGAAAACGTCAACCGCCTTTTCCTACTACACTATGGCAGGCTAATAGCCGCCGAAGAGCTCTCTCAGAAATTGTAAATATTTTAAAATAGGCACTTTTCTTACATGTAAACTGCATAGTTGCAATCTAAACAACTACATTCTTAACTAAAACAGCCTCAAAAGTACATTTTGTTGTCTAACAGCAGTAATATTTGTCAAACTGTAGTGTCGGCTTTTTGCTGGCTGTATGTGGGCAGAGTAATACACAAAGGTGAAGGGCGAAGAGGCCCTTGTGTGATGTTACTGGCAAAATAAAATTAAATAAATAATAAATAAATTAAGCCTTTAAATGTCACTTTAAGCTGAATACTATTATCTTAAAAAATGTTGAGTAAAATGTTATGTACAGTAATCAGGGCAAAGACAATAAATTAGTTTTTAGAAATGAATTACTAAAACTATTATGTTTATAAATGTGTTAAAGAAAAAAAAAATTCTCCATTAGACAGAAATTGAGGGAAAACAGGTAAAACAATTCAAACTTCAACTGTATGTAAAAATGTAATTTGCCACACTTGTGAATTGCTTGAAAATGCACCTGGAAAGTGCTTAAATTTGAATTCGGAAAAGGTGTTTAAGGGTGCCACGGAGGCTCAGTGGGTAGCATAATCACCTCACAGCAAGAAAGTCACTGGTTTGAGTCTAGACTGGGTCAGTTGACATGTCTGTGTGGAGTTTGCATGTTCTCTAGGTGTTCGTGTGGGGTTCCTACTGGTGCTCTGGTTGTCAAAAATACATGCGGTACAGGTTAATTAAATAAGCTAAAATTGTCTGTAGTGTATGTCTGTGAATGAGAGTGTATGGATGTTTCCCAGTGATGGCTTGCAGCTGAAAGGGCATCCGCTGCGTAAAACGTGTGCTTGATAAGGCAGTTCATTTCGCTGTGGCGACCCCAGATTAATAAAGGGGCTAATCTGTAAAGTAAATGAACAAATGTAAGGTGTTTGAACCCTGGTCCTAAATAGCCGCTTGTCAGTAGGGATGTCCTTCATATTGTGTCTAAGGCCCCATATGGAAATACCCCCGGTCCCTTGAGTTCAGAGTCTCTCTGTGTTTCAGAGGCCCTGAGGAAAACAAACACCCTCCGCCTCCTCGCAGACACAAAAAATCCCCACTTGTCAGATGAGGGGATTTTTTTGATTGTCTAATCAGCTCCATATCCCAGATCCAGAGGCCTGGAGCAGTGCAGCTTGGTCCAATAAAACGCTGGATGAAAAAAGAGTCGTGTCCTCCTCCTGTTTAATCCATGGCATCTTATCCTGCTTTTGGCGGCATTGTTTTCGCTATCACTTTGCTTTGCTTTTCACTGAGGTGTTAAACTCTCATGTGGGATGATGATGATGGAGGCACAGAGGGGTCTTTGAAGTTGTTTGAGTGGTTGTTAGGGTATTTGTGTGGTTGCTAGGATGTTGCTGTGCAGTTGCAAGTGGTTGTTAGGTTATTTTTGTAGATACTAGGTTGTTGGTGTGCACTTGCTAGTGTATTCATAGGTGGTTGCTAGGTAGTGGCCAAGGTATTTTGTGCTTGCTAAGGTGTTGGTATCTGCTAGTACAGGTGCTAGTGTACTTGAAGTGGTTGCTATGTTATGTTTATGGATACTAGGTTGTTGGTGTGCACTTGCTAGTGTATTTTGAGGTAGTTGCTAGCTAGGGTGTTGCTAGGTGGTGGCTAAGGTAGTTCTGTGTTGCAAAGCAGTTAAGTATGCAGTTTAGTTTTAATGATGCAACTATGTATCTGCTAGGTTAATTTGTGCGGTTGCTAGGGTGTTGCTAATTATCTGCTAGAGCAGTTGCTAGTGTACTTGGAGTGGTTGCGAGGTTATTTTTTGAATACTAAAAGGTTGGTTTGCACTTGTAAGTGTATTCGTAGGTGGTTGTCAGGGTGTTGCTAGGTAGTGACTAGGGTATTTTCCTGGTTGCTAAGGTGTTGATATGCAGTTGATTTTTAGGGTGTTGCTATGTATCTGCTAGTGCAGTTGCTAGTGTACATGGAGTGGTTGCTATGTTATGTTTGTGGATACTAGGTTGTTGGCGTGCACGTGCTAGTATATTTTGCTAGCTAGGGTGTTGCTAGGTGGTGGCTAAGGTAATTTTGTGGTTGCTAAGGTGTTGGTGAGCAGTTGAGTATGCAGTTTAGTTTTGATGATGTTACTATGTATCTGCTAGGTTAATTTGTGTGGTTGCTAGTGTACTTGAATTGGTTGCGAAGTAATTTTTGCGGATACTAGGTTGTTGGTGTGCACTTGTTAGTGTATTTAGAGTTGGTTGCTTGCTAGGGTGTTGCCAGGGGGTGATTAAGGTATTTTTGTGGTTGCTAAGGTGTTGGTATGCAGTTGAGTGTTTAGGGTGTTGCTATCTGCTAGTGCAGTTGCTAGTGTACTTGGATTGGCTGCTAGGTTATTTTTGTGGGTACTAGGTTGTTGTTGTGCGCTTGCTAGTGTATTCATACTGTAGGTGGTTGCTAGGGTGTTGCTAGGTAGTGGCTAAGGTATTATTGTGGTTGCTAAGGGTGTTGGTATGCAGTTGAGTGTTTAGGGTGTTGCTATGTATCTGCTAGTGCTGTTGCTAGTGTACTTGGATTGGCTGCTAGGTTATTTTTGTGGATACTAGATTGTTGGTGTGCGCTTGCTAGTGTATTCATACTGTAGGTGGTTGCTAGGGTGTAGCTAGGTAGTGGCTGAGGTATTATTGTGGTTGCTAAGCTGTTGGTGTGCAGTTGAGTTTAGGGTCTTGCTAGGCAGTTGCTAGTGTACTTGGATTGGTTGTTAGGGTATTTTTGTGAATACTAGGTTGTTGGTGTGCACTGGCTGTTGTTTTCAGAGGTGTTTGCTAGCTAGGGTGTTGCTAAGTTGAGGCTGAGTTATTTTTGTGGCTGCTAAGGTGTATGCAGTTGCTATTGTACTTGGAGTGGTTGCTAGGTTATTTTTGTGGATACTAGGTTGTTGGTGTGCATTTGCGAGTGTATTTACAGGTGGTTGGTAGGGTATTGTTAGGTGGTGGCTAAGCTATTTTTTGTGGTTGTTAAGGTGTCAGTGTCCTGTATCTAGTTGGGTGTGTTGTCGCGGGGCCCTTAGAATCGTCCTAACTACCTTCACCCCCCACCCCAGCGGCAACCCTGACAGAAATCAATGTTACAGGTTTCCAGCTTTTTTCACACTATCTTCTTTTGTGCTCAACAGAAGAAAGTCAAACTGTTTTTGAACAAGTGAAGTGGGAGTTGATAATGACTGAATGATCAATTTTGTGTGAACTATCCCTTTAAGTCACCTTGAGGCACTCCAGAGTGACTCCCTACTTTGACAACCCCCTTGGCCTTAAAGATAAACCAGTTTAAGCTGGTCTAACATCATCAAAACTCAATGCAAGTGTGATCCTGACAAGTGCACTCCTTCAGCACTCGTGTCTTCATGACCACGTCCATCTGTGAAGCATTAGCTTCTGGTAAATCGCGTGCAGCGTCTTCAGAGCGGGAAGTGCTAAGATCCTCCTCACCACATTCAAAGCCATTCACTCTCTCTCGCCCTCTTAAACAAATCAATCCCTTTACATTTCCACCGCTTCTCTAATACGTGATAACCAGAACTAATCTTTCCCAGCCCCTGCACAAATCCTGATTTTTTTTCCCCTCTGTTGCCTAATTAAGCAGTTAATTAGAGTCCTACACCCTGAGATACGCTTGTGGTTTAAAGGATGGAAGTCTCGATTTGATTGAGCGCTGCTGCTGTGTTGGTCATTACGTTTAGCAGCTTGACAAGTGCTGGATTTGTATTTCTCGGAGCAGCTTGAGGAAAGCGAGAGGAGATTGGAGACAGGTACATTGGGGATGTCATTACCTTGCGAGGCAGGTCCACAGTTTCAGGCCTGTGGGGTTGATGCTTCCTAATGTTCCTTCCCACAGAGTGAACCTGTATTAAGCACCAGGGTGGAGTGTGTTAAAGCAGTCTTGCTTTTCATTGTCATACTTTTTGCCATTCACAGAAGTGTTTAAAGCGATAGATTACCAAAAAAGGAACATACACACACCGGCCACTTTATTAGGTACACCTTATTTTGTACCTTTATTAGGTACACCTTAATCCTTCGTGGCAGATTTAACAATCTTCCTTGAAGATTTTGGTCAATATTGACTTGTTAGCATCACACAGTTGCTTCATTAATAAATTTGTCTATGATGCGAATCTCCTGTCCACATCCCAAAGGTGCTCTTTTGGATTGAGATCTGGTGACTGTGGAGGCCATTTGAGTACAGTGAACTCATTGTCATGTTCAAGAACCAGTCTGAGGTGAATTGCGCTTTATGACATGGCACGTTATCCAGCTGGAAGTAGCCATCAGAAGATGGGTACACTGTGGTCATAAAGGGATGGACATGGTCAGCAACAATACTCAGGTAGGCTGTGGTGTTGACACGATGCTCAAATGGTACTAGTGGGCCCAAAGTGTGCCAAGAAAATATCCCACACAGCATTACACCACCACCAGCCTGAACCGTTGATACAAGGCAGGATGGATTCATGCTTTCATGTTGTTGATGCCAAATTCTGACCCTACCATCTGAATTTTGCAGCAGTAATCGAGACTCATCAGACCAGGCAACATTTTTCCAATCTTCTATTGTCCAATTTTGGTGAGCCTGTGTGAATTGTAGCCTCTTTCCTGTTCTTAGCTGACCAGAGTGCCACCCGGTGTGGTCTTCTGCTGCTGTAGCCCATCCGCCTCAAGGTTGGATGTGCCTATGGTACTTGTGTGGTTGCTAGGGTGTTGCTGTACAGTTGCTAATACACTTGGAGTGGTTGCTAGGTTGCTTTTTTTGTGGATACTGGAATCTCGGTGTGCAGTCACTAGTGTATTCAGGGATGGTTGCTAGGGTATTGCTAGGTGGTGGCTAATGTATTTTTGTGATCTTCTGTTCATGACATCTTTCATTATGCACCATTTTGCGCATGTTTCCAGACAGAAATGTCATTATTGTATAAAGATAAAATTGCTGATTATTTTGTTTGCATACTATATTCAAATAAGAAAGGCCTGTTTAAAATGCAAACATCAGAAAATACTGTCAATAGTCAGTATTTAAAAAAAAATACTGATCACTTTTTGTTACATATTTTAATAAGTTCAGAATATGTTTTTATTACTTACTGCACAGTAAAACATATATTCCTGTTTTTTTTGTCTTCAGCTACACTCTCAGAAATAAAGCTGCAAAATTTGTCACTTAGGTGGTACTTTTTCGAAGGGTATATTTTTGTTTCTAACAGGTCCTTAAAAGGTACCTATTAATACATACAAAGTACAAGTTATTAAGATCACCAGCAATCTAGTGGCTGCTGATCAACATGCACCTTTACCTGGAATACAATTCTGTATGAACTACAAATCCCGTCATGCACTCCGTACACACACCTGTTCCGGTGTTCCATTGATCATATACACACAGCTAGAACCTGCTCAAGGACTGATTACTAGGATTATTTATACAGCACAGACACACACATCATAGTCTTGTTAACTGTTTTGTGACATTACGATGTGTTTTCCATTGTCTGGCCTAGCCGTGTTTTGACCCTTTGCCTTATGTTATCATTTTGATTAAATGCTGCCTGTACCAACTAATTGCCTGTTCTTTGACCATTACTTTGTAATGTAATGTGTATTTATATAGCGCATTTATTGTGTATCGCTATACACCCAAATTACTTCACAATCATGAGGAGGGTCTCTCCACACCACCACCAGTGTGCAGCATCCACTTGGATAATGCAACGGCAGCCACAGGACAACGGCGCCAGTGCGCTCACCACACACCAGCTATTGGGGAAGTGGAGAGACAGTGATAGAGCCAGTTCGGTGGAAGGGGATGATTGGGAGGCCATGATCGTAAGGGCCGATAGAGGGACTTTGGGCAGGACACCGGGGTTACACCCCTGCTCTTTACGAGAAGTGCCATGGGATTTTTATTGACCACAGAAATTCAGGACCTCCTTTTAACGTCTCATCCGAAAGACTTTTGGATTTCTTTCCATGTACATGTCTGACCTGTTGACCGTTGCCTCCCTGACCATTCTTGTAATAAACAACATGTGGATCCTCATCTCCGTTGTAAGCGTCTCGCACATGGCACAAATGTGTACCTCATAGTACCTTAAGAGTACAAAAGTGAACCCTAAAGGTACAAAAGTGTACCCTACCCTTACTAATGTCCCACCTGTAGGGTGCAAAAGTTTACCTTTTGAAAAGGTACCACCCCAGTGACAGATTTTGTACCTTTATTATTGAGTGTGTGGTCAACCCCAATAAAAAACAGACATAAAAACTAATTTCCCCATTTTATATTTTCTAAATAATGCAATTTTTTGGCATAATCAAATTCCCAAACCCCCTTGAAATTTCTCTCACTGTGTTTTGGCCCACAGTCCTGATGTTTTGCAGAGCGATACGGGGTGTCACGAAATCTGCAGATATATTGCGACGTTGTTTGCGAACCCTTCGACCGCAGCCATGAATCAGGCTTGTTGTTGCTTTGTCCCCCAGTCTGTGTGGTCAACACTTCTGGCGGCTTAGTGCGGATGACTCTCCCCAAGACCTGGTCATATAAGGTCACAGACTCGCAAATCCAAATCCAAAACTTTCTGACAGCCTGTCTAGCGTGTGGCTCTTCTGGTATGCGAGAGGTGTCCCGGATTTTTGCCTGCGCTATTTTATTTCTGTCAGGCCCTGGAGGGAAGCAGCAAAGTCAGGGCTCTTTCTTCTTCTTCCCGGGGCAGAAACAGATGAGAGAGGAGAGGGAAAGAGGGCCAGAGTAGTGCGTGGTGGTGTGGTCGGCCTGGCCTGGCTGGCTGCCTGTCTGGGTCTGAGGACTCCTCTTTTCCCCTGGTCTCTGGCGCAGAAGCGCATTCACATTCGGCAGCTAAACCACACTTGCTCCAGGGCCAGACTCTGAGAAACACATTTAGCCTTTGGGGAATCAATTGTCTCTGTGCTGCTTTATGTTCAAATAGCACGACTTTAGATCAAAGCGCATGCATATTGTATTAAAGGGATAATTTGATTGGGTGTAAATTCAGATGTACACTGTAAAAAAAATATGTGTAATTAACAGTTTCCGTATTTAGTGATTTACAAGTGTTTTCCTTTTATTTATGATTGTGATTCTCATAATGGGATGTTTATGTCTGCTCTGTTGACATTTGTTGTTGATAATTCAACTCTAAAGTCTAACAAAGTGACTTTTATTGACATTTTAGAAGTTTGAAATAACAGAATGTAAAATAAATAGTATATGAAGAAATGGTAACACTTTATAATAACTACACACTATAAATCATTTATCAAGCATTAGCAAATAGTGAATTCATTATCCGTTAAGCATTAACTCTACATTAATAAACGTTAGTAAACTGTTTATAACTGCAGCTACAAATGCTCTATTCTTGACTTATAACCACATTTAAAATGTGCTTAATAATTGTATTTTCATACTTAGTAAATTATTAATTTTTCATTATTAAATTAAGTATCGCATTATTTACAAACCAGTTGTGTTTAAGAGTAGTTGAGGGTTTTTAGGATCATTCAGAATAAGTTAGTAAATGATTAATAAACTATTGAAATCAACGTTTATGTCTTATTATTCAGGCATATACTAATAGTCAACTAATATGTTAATAAATGCTTTATTCACTCAACTTTATGCAGTTTTGTGACTATCTAAAGTGAGGAATATTTATGCTTTATAAATCCCTTATAAATGACAATTAAAGGCTCAGGATCAAATGAACTATAATCTTTGCAATCTTTTCTAAAATGTAAAACTACTGTAAAGTTTAAACATTGCTGAATAACAGGAGTGTCAAAATACAACAAAACTGGACAAAACTACAATATAATAATTAAACAATGTAATAAAATGTAATGTTTAAACTCTACAGCGATTTTATTTTAGATAAGGTTGCAAAGATTTATTTTTTATTTGAAGTACAGTTTCATTTGTGTATCTTTAATTGAATAGGAATGAATAATGTAATTCCTGTTTAGAATTTAACTGAGCCTTTATTTGTCATTTATAAGGGATTTATAAAGCATAAATAGTCCTCACTTTAGATAAGGTCACAAAACTAGGTGAAGTTGAGTTAATAAAGCATTTATTAACATACATAGTAACCATTAATATATGCTTGAATAATAAGACATATAAACGATAATTTCAATAGTTTATTAATCATTTACTAACTCATCCTGAATGATCCTAAAAACCCTCAACTACTCTTAAATACAACTGGTTTGTAAATAATGCGATACTTAATTTAGTAATGAAAAATTAATCATTTACTAAGTATGAAAATACAATTATTAAGCACATTATAAATGTGGTTATAAGTCAAGAGTACAGCATTTGTAGCTGCAGTTATAAACAGCTTGCTAACGTTTATTAATGTAGAGTTAATGCTTAACGGATAATGAATTTACTATTTGCTAATGCTTAATAAATGATTTATAGTGTGTAGTTATTATAAGAGTTACCGAAGAAATAAATCTGTAATATAACAGAAAAAGTGCTGGCAATTTGTTACAAAGTTTTTGTTGTGTATTATAAAACACCAACCTAGGCAAAATTTCACTTTAAACTATTAGAAATGTTATTAAAAGTGACTTTTTTAACCTTTAAAGGTTAAAAGTTGTTGGAAGAAAGATCAAGGTCCCATAATGCAAATCAAAAGCATGAATAAAAAAATTAAACCAGAATCACAAAATGCGGAAAACTGCTAATTTACGGATTTTTTTCACAGTGTAGATGTATTTCTTTAGTAGAATGTTAGATAAGGTTATTCTAGCTGAAACGGTCCTTGGTGATTCATAAAATGCAGGTTTAAGGCTTCTGGCGCATCCATAGTTAAAGACAAGTGTATAAATGCAACACAATATTAATACCTGGGGCTGCTGATGATACATTTAGTTCTTGTTTACAGGTAGTCATTTAGTGAATGCTTTTATCCAATGCGATTTATGATGAGGATATGAAGAGAAACGATCAGTTTGCAGCAAACAGAACATTGTTTAAAATATCATGACCTTTAATTCATAGCTTTAGCAAACAATCCTGATAGTGATTGACAGTGGAGATTGAAGCATAATGATGTGTACTGAACAATGGAAATATTATATTAAAAATCAATCATCTCTGCACTGCAAAAAAAGTATTTTTAGTTTAAAAATCTTAAAATTCTTATATCAAGAAGCACTTTTTAGTCAAGTAGAACATTTTGTTTTGCTTTCAGAAATAAGTAAACAATTATTATTATTATTATATTTTTTTATTAAATTAAAATTCAGTCTCAAAACAGGATTATTTTGCTTATCCCATTGACAGATAATTCAGCTTGTTTTAATGATTTTTTTTTTTTTGGGATTTTTCCAAAAACAAACCAATATTTTTTTTACTTGTCTAGAAAATGCTTTATGATTTCAGACTTTTTAGATATTTGGACTAGAAACAATACAAAACTATTTCAAGGGGACCTATTGTACCCATTTTTACAAGATGTAAAATAAGTCTCTTGAGTGTTTATGTGAAGTTTCAGATCAAAATACCACTCAAATAATGTTTTATAACTCTTTAAAACGGACTCTTTTATGCCTGAATCACACGGGGCTTCAGCGTCAATGCTTGACAGAGGGTGTGTCTGAAGTTTGAGCTGATGCAATCGATAGAGCAGCGTCAGCCAATGAAATTAGTCAGCAATTGGCTACTGTCTGAACTAGGGTATTTACATACATCGATCTGATTGGCTGACGCTTCCATTAGCACTTGAAAAGTTGAGAAAGTCCTAACTTCTGCAGTCAGCAATGCCACTGAAGGGGCGCAGACGGATCCACAATGCAGTTCGGCAACGCCTGACGTTATCCTTTCAAAGTGAATGGGAATTGGTTTCGGTCCAAGCTGTGCCGTTTTGGTGACTGTCGCTCTAAATTCACATGAGCCTAAGCGTCACCATAGCGGCAGTGTCAAAACTCTAATGGTGGAAAGGATGCTTTATATTCACACACTGTTGCCACTCAGCTGTGTTTAAACCCCATATAAATGTGATTTTTGCTAAATAGGTCCCATTTTAATTATTGTTTGTGCATGCAAGTGTAATCTTGTTTTTATGTACAGTAGATTGCAGCATCCAGGATAAATACAGGAAAGAATCATTTTGATTAACTAAAATACAAAATATCACATAATACAAATTTTAAAGTTATTTAATCTATTTTGTTTTCTATTCTCTTTAAATTTAAAAAAAAAATATATATATATATATATATATATATATATATATATATATATATATATATATATATATATATATATATATATATATATATACATACATACACTAAATGTGTGTGTATACATATGTGTGTGTGTGTGTATATATTTGTGTATATGTACAGTATATACTGCTACTAGTGTGATGTATTTATACAACAGTTCAACAGCATAATTGTGTATATAAAAAAGAAAAACGAGTCTTTTTTAAGAGGAACTACTTTTTTCTGCAGTTCATTCACATCTGCAGCTGATGTCAGAACAGCAGAAACCGGTGCTACTTCACACACGTTACTTTAAAATGAGTATTTGAACGATTCTCAAGCATAATGTCTAAAATAATGACAAAACAGGTGATTTTGCTCACATTTTAAGATTGTAAGGCTGAACGGCATGAAATGCCATCAGTCTACTGAGATTTCCCAGTATTTCTCTGTTGCATTTGGGAGATCACTATAATTATCCCCAAAAAATTCACAAGCAAACCAAACACTAACAGATTACTGTGGTATAAATACAGCACTACAATATACAAAAGAGAGAGATGGACTTAGTCACCTACCTTTTCTGTTATGATTTGTTCAGCTTTAGTTTGAAATAAACGTTGAAAAAAAATGCTGTTTTTCTCCCTAAGATTTCATTATGCAGCCTTTGTGGCCATCTTGGGCTGGAACGTCAACTGTCTTTGCTCTGTTTAGTATGACGGACGCCAATGCACTGAATCTCTGAAATTATGGATATTTACAATAGGCACTATCCTTATAAATAAACAGCGTATTTGCAATCTAAACAGCTACATTCTCAGCAAATAAAAAGCCTCAAAAGTACATTATTTTGTCCAACAGCTGTATCTTGAAAAATATCTAGTCAAATAATTTGCGCTGTCATCACAGCAAAACTGTACAGGCTTACTTAAAGTGTGAGTTTGTGTATAAATAAATAAATTAATATATATATATATAATTTTTTTTTCCCACAATGCATATTTGAGCCTCAAAGTAGATACAGATAACATTATCGTTCGAGATTAAACCCTAATAAATAAACACAGGCGGCAGATCGGTCACACTGCAGCGTCATTCACAACAATGTCATGGGCTGCATTCTTGCAAGGCTTGAATCATTGTTAGCGTGCCTGCAGGCTCTTTTAACTGGTGTGAACACAAATACACTGGTGTTGAGCAAGTCGTCTGGCACGATCAGATCATTTCCTTCTGCACACTGGGCACCCACTGTCAGCTCGACCCTGAATCATTAACCTCTAACACGGGGGTTCAGCAGGAAAACAAGCCCACAGAGAGAGACTGTATGTGCGCTGGTCTACAGGTGTCGGCTAGGGTCAAGAGCCTCATCCTCATTGACTATACAGCTAGATCAGTCTCAAAAATAATACATTCATCAAATCAAATTCATAAGTGAACAGTGTAATTCACATTTACAAAATTTGATTCAAAAATTCAAAACACAAATACAGTAAATGCATATTTATACAGATGCTCAGATACACTGCAAAAATGCTTTTCTAAAGTAGATTTGTTGTATTGTTTCTCGTCCTTTTATTTAAAATTGTTAAATCAAGAAGGATTTTCCAGAAAAGTAAAACATATTGTCTTGTTTTGAGAAATATTAAGTCAAAATTAAGTGAGTTTTAAATTTAGAAATGCTAAATAACCTGCCAATGCAGTAAGCAAAATGATATTATTTCAAAAGGAAAAACAAGAATATATTTCTTAGCCCTTTGGCAGATAATTTATCTTGTGTTGAGGAAAAACTCACTTTATTTTGCCATATTATTTCTTAAAACAAACTATATTTTAAAAACTGGACTAGAAACAAGACAAGTAAGAAAAAAGTAAGAAAAGCAGTAGTTTTGCAGTGAATGCATCTTACCCAAATAAATCTAAAATGTTGGTACAAATATGCATATATTTATATATATATATATATATATATATATATATATATATATATATATATATATATATATATATATATATATATGTTAGTGCTGTCAATCCATTAAAAAATGAACTAATAATCACACTTTTTTTTTGCAATTAATCGCGATTTAACTCGACACACACACAATGCGCGCAGGACAGGGCAGCCGGAGCGACTGCCTTCACATTCAACACGCATGATCGCATTCATCAAGTGGCTATATTTCACAAGGATTCTGACAGTAACATGAAGCAGACACTTTACAAAAGTTGTGTTTAGGGGTGAAAAACATCAAACTTAATGACACATTTGAGGGCACATGCTGAAAGGCAGAGGAATGTGCTGTCTTTGACAGCTCGCAAGATCATCTGCCACTTTCAGTGATACATTTACATGGAAACAAATACTCAGATTTTAATATGAACAAGATAATACTCTTTTTAAGAGTCTACCATGTAAACAGCGGTTTTGATTACCTTAAAGGACCACCGAGTCACGAAATGCGGAGCGTTTCTTTTCCGTTTGCTATGCGGTATCAAACTCCATAAAAACAAAAGTTGAAAGATTAAATATGAAACATTTGAAATTAGATGAAACTCTGGAGGAAAAGCTGGAGAGCCTGGTAATGCGCCATTAATTGTTTTATACTGACACTTTCCTTCAAAAAGGGCTTCCTTGGTCTTATCCATATTTCTTTGCATGTTGAACACACGTCGACCACAACAGGAAAAAAATCTGCAACTGTGTTAATTGCCTTAATTTTTTTAACGCGTTAAATATTTCAAATTAATCGCATGCGTTACCGCACTAATTTTGACAGCACTATATATATATATATATATATATATATATATATATATATATATAGTTCGTTCTTCCACCATTTTTTTCACATTTGATGTCAGAACAGCTGAAACCGTTACTACTTCACAAACATCACTTTAGAGCTAGTGTTTGAATGATTCTCTAGCACAATGTCTAAAATGATGACAATACAGGTGATTTTGCTCAAATTTTAACATTAAAAAAGCTGTACGGCATGAAATGCCATCAGTCTACAAAGATTTCCCAATATTTCTCTATTGTATTCGGGAGATCACAATATTACTATGACAGTGTATAATGCGGCACTACAACATACAAAAGAAAACTTTATGGTGAACATTTTATTTAGAAGGAATTCAGTTTAATAGCTTTTAGAGTGGTTTTAGAGAATTATATTTTGCACATCATTTCTTTTTTTGTAAAACAACAATAAATAATATATGAACACCAAATTATGATTTTTCCTATATAAAGATGCTCTTGGCTGATGTGTTTATCTGTTGCACCTGATGTGAGAAATCTTTTATGTTGGTATTCTTAATGCATTAGAATTCAAGCATTATTATGCATGATTACTGCATTATATACTTTAAAAACAACCATATAATATGTTATATCATCTGATAAATATCAATATGTATAATATAGGATTAATCACATCCAAAATAAAAGTGTTTTGACTATATTAAAGGTTGTGTACTGTGTATAATAATGACGTATACATAAATACAAACAGGCATGCATATTTTTGAGAACATTTTTTTTTATATTCAGATATAAAATATTTATGTATATGATAGTTTTTTTTTATAATATATAGTGAATATAGTTTTGTAAAGTGTTTTGTGTAAAACCAAACTTTATTATGTGATTAATCTCAACAAATTTTTGCCCAGCACCAGATAAATATGAAGATTTTTCAGATGATATACTGTAGCATTTTTTTTTTTTTTTTTTTACAGATTTATAAATACAAGCTTCATGGAAAATTCTAGCGTGTTTTTTTGAACAGTAGTTTTAGCCTTTTAGATTTTTTAGTTTCTGTAAATAATCTTGGGTCAGGGTCACATGTCCTGCTGCTGCTGGCCCAGAGCAGGTGTCTGAGAGCGGCAGGTCTGCACTGCCTCTTTGACTGGGGTGACTGGGTTAATGAAGGGCCGAGTGTTCAGGGTCTGCACGGCCCCGGGGCAGGAGACTGGAGGGCTGATGGAGTGCAAAAAGCTGCCGTTTCTGTGGGGTATCTGTGCGTCTGGATCCATAAACTCATGCACACGTGTAGCACACATGTTCTGTGGGACCCAAGGAAGTGTCTTTTTAACTGACTGTGTTGTTTCTTTAGAGCTCACGGTTGTGAAAATGCAGCTGTGCAAATCCCAGTCGGCCCAAAAGAAAAAACACACCAGGCCGTGTTGATCCAAAACAAAAGCATGTCTGATTAGTACAGAGTGCGATTGTGAGCCGGGTATGGAAATGTGCCAATATTCAACGTAGTATCCTGTGATAATAAACATGCGTGTTATTGCTGTGAGCACCTCAAAATATGCCTTTTTAAATCTCCTTGAAATCAAATATAAGATTTAAGAATTTTTTAATATAAATAAAATAACAATATTATTATTTTTAATTTTATTTTTGGCCTTTTTATTAAGTGGATAGGGCAGAATTTTAGACAGAAAGCAAAGTGGGAGAGAGAGAGGGGGAAGGAACAGGAAATGTCTTCGGGCCAGGATTCGAACTCAGGACGCCCTGAAGTGCAATTGCACCATATGTCAGCATGCTAACCACTAGGCCAGTGGTTCTCAAACTGTGCTACGTGTATCACTAGTGGTACGCAGGCTTACTTCTAGTGGTACGCGGAGCAATCACTGAGTAATGAAAGAAAAAATGAACACAATTTTAATCATTTGATGCATACGATAACACCAATGTGATCGGCATTGGCTGTTCTCTAACGCCTACGATCAAAGCGCTGTGCTTAAAATGTTTACTTTAGTGCGTCATCAGCTGCTAAAAATAAATCCAATTGGCGCAGAACTAGAGAAAGAGGTGTGTGGTGCTTGAAGAGATGATACACGCTAGAGTAGTGGTCCCCAACCCTCAGGCCACAGACCGGCACCAGTCTATAGATCAATTAGTACCTGGCCGCACAAAAAATCATTAATTATTTCCGTTCCAAGTCTGAACAATCATTAATTTAGAAAAAAAAATATTTTGAAAAATGACCGTATTCTCTTGTTACGTCTACTGTAGGTCAATTGAGGGCCAAAATTTAACCTACAGTCTAGCAAAATGAGTAAGAACTGCAGCACAAGGCACTTGCGTATTCCAGGCATACACAGTTGAAAACATCTTAACTTTTCAGAATGCTGCACCGCGAGTCACGTGACAAGAATCGACTGATCAGCCTCATATTTTTTATGGAATATAATTTCGTTAGGCTAGTTATCGCAGACAAACACAGAACACCCAATCACTGCAGCGCTTTTTAATTTCTCCATAAATAAAACTTGTATCAGAGTAAAGCAATGTTTTGTCAGCTTGATATCCTCTAAGAAAAACAGGTTCCCTACCAATCTACATACAAGCTAATGTTTAGATTTCAAAAAGTTTTACGAATATGTCATATGTACATGCAACACACATTTCAAAATTGTTTAAAAATTCGAACTGTGCAGTGCTGTAGCTGCTTAATTTGGCCAACTACGCTACTTCATTTCAAAACTAGTCATTCTGGTGGTACTTGGAGAGACAATTTATTTCTGAGGTTGTACTTGGTGAAAAAAGTTTGATAACCACTGCACTAGGCTATTGCACCAATAATAATATTGTCTTTAATGCTCGCCCCCAAATTTTAACAATATAAAAATTTGTTATTTAATGAAACCTTTTTTTGCAGTTTTTGTAATGGTGAAAGACGCAGACTACAAAATCTGAATTTATTGTATGGTCTTGCAGAATAATATTCAGTAAATATGTATCTGTGCTTTCCGCACATAGACTTTACTTGGGTGGGCTGCCCAAGTATATCAACGGCCGCCCAAGTATATTTAGTGACACTAACCAAACACCCGCGATCGATTACGTTGTGGAAAATCTTCTCTCCTTTACCTGTTTCGCTTTGTGTGTACAAGACCAGTCAGCGCTCACAGGGTAGAGTAACACCTCGTATTTTGGTGTAATTTGCTGTAAAAATCACTGTAAATAATCACCACAACCTTATTTCAGTACAATTATAAAATAAGACACTTCAATCCCGGTTTTTGGACGTTAAATCAGGTTTATTTTGTACATTTAACATAACAGATTTCCATATTAACGTGTATCCCGTCACATGTGCTGTGTAAAAACAGTGCAAAGTTAAACACTTGTGCTATGTGTTTGTGTCTGTGTGAATTTTGTGACGACATTGTGTGTGGCTCATCGTTGCAGAAAGGTTTAAATTAACTCCACAACAAATACATCAAATAATCATTGGGAAAGTTTATACTGTAGTATTTCTCACAAACGCTATGTGAGATCTGCTTCCTTTATCACTGTGCTGTTTATCTGGCATAGCAGGAGATGGCGACACTCTCACACACTCTGACAGGCATGGTGGGCGGGGTGAACTAGTCCATTTGTATTAAAGGCACAGGCAACAAAAACAGCTACATTGTGTTCAGAGCAGAAATTTTCAATATTCTGAAAGGTCTAATAAATAATCTGATGGGTGTTTAGGTGTTTTGAGCTGAAACTTTACAGACACATTCTGGAGACACACAAGTCTTATCTTAAGTGGTTAAAAATGTACCCCTTAAGCACAGTTCACAATTAAACACCCCAGTTGGGAAAATGTACCTTTAACAAGAACACCCACAGTGAGAATATTGTATGTCGTGATAAAATCTTCACAATTACCTCAGCAAGAAGGTTTGATATGGTTACATGGCTTGGGTAGAGAAGGTCTGTAAGCTATTATTGTGGGTCTCGGTGTGGGTCACTGAGAGGCGCTGGAGTTTTGGCAGGTGTCAGAGAACAGAAACTGAACGCGACCTTCTGGGTTTCTTTCAGAAGATGAAGAGGAGGATGAAGAGGTCACGGAGCCAAAAGCTGGGCCTGAAACTGATCTGCAGGAGGAGGAGGAAAGCAAGGACACAAAAGAAGGTAAGAGAGTCGGTGTAAATCTCACTAAATCATCAAACCAAAAGCGATGTCTCAAAAGCATAAGGGATTTCAACATTATTTTAATTTTAAAGTCCTATCAGAACATTTGTAATTATGTTCATTTCTGTCTGCACACTTCTGATTATTAATAGCAACCAGTACATATATAGTACATATATTCATCTATAGTTAATCTCTATTCATAGTTAATACAACCTGTACATAATGTTTATAGGACATCCATCTGTAAATATCACCATTCTTCTATAACTGCACTTTATAACTTATACCTTTTTCCTGCACCTGCTGCTATTGCAATCTTAAACTGCATTTCTTTGCCTTGTACTTGTACATGTTTAATGACAATAAAGTTGAATCTAATCTAATCTAAAATCACAATACAGCGTTACACATTTTTTGCTTTTATGGACTTACACTAATTCTACAACCTGACATAATTAAAGGTAAATATTATATTATATTATATTATATTATATTATATTATATTATATTATATTATATTATATTATATTATAATATATTATATTATATTATATTATATTATATTATATTATATTATATTATATTATATTATATTAATAATTTAATGGATATCAAATATATTTAAAAGTTTCAATTATGTATTGTCATCGGAAAGACCAAAATTTCTTTCTTTATTTACACTTTCTTTTTTTCTTTCTTTCTTTCTTTCTTTCTTTCTTTCTTTCTTTCTTTCTTTCTTTCTTTCGATGTCCTTATATTAAGATTTCTTTTAAACTGTTGTTTATAAAATAGCTAAATATTATGTATATTTTTGTTTTATTAATATTCATAGTTATAAATTCAGAAAAAATATTTTAATATTAATACTTTAATTATTTAAATTTAAAGTCCTAAATTAAAGTCCTATCATTTTATTTTATTCTATTAATATTTGAATGTAAATAAACCATTTATTAATATTTATATTATATATTCTCTGCAAGCACAATAATTTATGGTGTGTAAATTTTGTTTTTATTATTTATTTATTTATTTCCTTATAATAAGAATTGTTTAACCGTTATGTATAAAAATCTGTGTAAATATTATGCATACTTTAATGTTTTTAAAACGTTTATAGTAATAAAATCATTAAACAATTATTTTACAAGTGTCCTTTCAGAGGGTGGCGCGATGCTGCAGTGGATAGCACTGTCGCTTCACAGCAAGAAGATCGCTGGTTCGTACATCGGCTGGGTCAGTTGGCATTTCTGTGTGGAGTTTGCATGTTGTTCTAAATATTATATTATATTATATTATATTATATTATATTATATTATATTATATTATATTATATTATATTATATTATATTATAGTATATTATATTATATTTATTATATTATATTATATTATATTATATTATATTATATTATATTATATTATATTATATTATATTATATTATATTTATTATATTATATTATATTATATTATATCATATCATATTATATTATAAAATACAACAGTTTATTTTGTTTTCTTTAATATAGTGTGTATGTAAAAAAGAAAAACAGAATCTATAATATGTCCTAACTAAATATATGAATTAGCACCAAAAACTTTCCTCTTCTGAAAACATGTTCCCAAGTCCACCTGGCACAGATTTAGCAGATTAGTTTCTGCACGCTGATCACAGAACAGCATGTGCTCCGTTCAGAAACGTCTCTTTACAGTAACGACGCATGTTCCGCACACATGTGCCAAAAGTGCCAATAGAAACCATAACAGATCTATCTATAAATTTCCCAGATGCACTGAAAAGTTCCAGTTCCTTCTGTGTTGGCAGAGCTGGGAGTTTATTGTCGCCTTCTTTTGATGTTTCAGAAGGAAATGCATCCTGTTAGCGGTTAATAAGCCATGGGTGGAGTGACATGACATTGAGGTGTTTATTAAGATGACATAGTGCCTCTAATAATCTGATTTACAGCTTGTGCTGGTATGCTAGCGATGCTAGTCTCAATGAATTAGGGTGTTTATCTTGCCATTGTAGTACAGTTTGCTTACTGTAAAAGAAAGTGAGCATTAATATTACACTGTAGTGACAGTGATATTTATTGTAGTTTGACCTTTTTATCTATGAATAGCTTTCATTACAGAATGAATAAATAAAATAATAAATAAATAAATAAATAAAAAGTTAAAAACTTTTTTGCATTTGGAATTGCTTCAGAATTCTGTCTTTTAGTTTCATTATTGTGAATTAGTTTTTTTTTACTGAACAAAGTCTTAACTCCAAGAAAAAGTCACAAGTATGAGATATACAGTTAGATTTGTAAGATATAAACATGAATTTGCAAGACAAAATATCAGATTTCTAAAATCATAATTATGAGATAGATAGATGGATTCAAAAGTTGAAGCAAACATTTCAGGGAAAAAGTTGAAATTCTGAGAAATAAACTCAGAATTTCAAGCAAAATGTTGAAATTTGGGAAATTATATTATATTATATTATATTATATTATATTATATTATATTATATTATATTATATTAATAATTTAATGTATATCAAATATATATGAATTTTTCAATTATGTATTGTCATCAGAAAGACCAATATTTACTTATTTATTTATTTTTAATTTCTTTATTTATTTAGTTATATATCCTTTTATTAAGATTTCTTTTAAATTGTTATTTATAAAATAGCTAAATATGCTGTATAATTTAGTTTTATTAATATTCATAGTAATAAAATTATTTAAAAATAATTTTAATATTAATAATTAAATTATTTTAATTGAAAGTCCTATCATTCTATTTTATTTTATTAATATTTAAATGTAAATCAAATATTTATTAATATTTCTATTATATATGCTCGGCAAGCACAGTAATTTATGGTCTGTATATATATATATTAGCCTGGTGATGAGCGCTGCCTGGTTTTCTTCAAATTCCTCGCCTGGCATTCACTGCAATGCGTTCAATTTAAGTCTCATCAGATCAAGGAATTTAGTTTCTTATGATCTGAGAGTCCTTCAGATGCCTTTTGGAAAATTCCAGGCAAGGAGTGGCTTCCGTCTGGCCACTCTACCATACAGACCTGATTGGTGGATTGCTGCACAGATGATTGTCCTTCTGTAGGGTTCTCCTCTCTCACGCTGAAGCATCGGGGTATTGATCACCTCCCTGACTAAGGCCCTTCTCTCCTAATCACTCAGTTTTTTTAATAAGGCTATAACATAAAATTGCAGAATGCTGAAAACCTGTAACCATTGACATCCATTGTACACAGTAAAACATTATCTACAAACTAGCAGTTTTCTCCTATTTATTTATGTTTTTAAATTGCATTATGGGAAAAATTATTTTTATTAACATTTTGAATAGTTTAAAGTGATTATCTGAGTTGGTGTTGTATATTATGCTACAAAAAAATGTGTAATAAGTACTTTTACACAGACTTATTTCTCTATGTATTATTTCTTACATTATTCTATATATATTCTATACATTATATTGCTTAAAATGACTAAAATGTCAATAAAAGTCACTTTGTTAAACTGTAGAGTTGAATGTTGAACATCAAAAGTGTAGATCAACTTCCCATAAAGCAACTCACAACCATATATGAACAGAAAATAAACACAAAAGTGTAGGAAAATCATACATTAGAAGTCAATAATTACAGATTTCCAGCATTTTTCAAAATATCTTCTTTTGTGCTTAACAGATGAAATACAGCTTTGAAACAAGTGAAGGGAGAGTAAATGAATTTTCATCCATTTAATTACCATCTCCGCTACTGTACAGTACAGAACACTTCTATTCTTACCTGTGCTGATTTTACCAGTTCATGTTTTGGGCCTCCCACATGTCGAAATCCCCAAAGTCACCCAACAGGAGCGGCGGAGCGTTGAGCGGCCACTCGCGTGTGACCCTGCAGCTATATCAGATGGCATTCCCGCTGGCCGAGGGCCGGGCTTATCGCACCGCAGCATTCTGGGTCAGGCCTGATCGAACTTTAATGTCACTAGACCCCAGCAAGTGGACTTCAAAGCCAGCGGAGAGTGCATTCTTTGTGCAAGTGTACAGGGTAAATAACTGGAGAGAGGCCGGACAGAGGCAGACTGTGAAAGCCTTGACTTTGATCACGCTTTTGTCTTCCTTATGACTCATCAAAAAAAAAAAGGCACGCAAATCAAGTGGGCTCAGATCAAAGGGACGGGCCCCTAATAGTCTGGGAGAAAATGGAGAAACGCAATAACATCAAAAAAGGAGGGCGTGTTGTGATTATGAAAAGAGTGTGTGTGTGTGTGTGTGTGTGTGTGTGTGTGTGTGTGTTCGCTAATGTATTTACTTATTCATTTAGTTGTTTGTTTGCTGTGTTTGAGCCCACGTCTCTCTACTAATTGGGTTAATAATAAAAGCACTATGAAAAGTTTTGAAAATACAATGAATTAATATTTTAACAAACGCAAAAATGACTAAATATATTACATTTATTTGAAATTTTGTCATTTTTAGAGTGTTTTAGGGATTTGAGCAACATATTCTGATTTTCTTTTTTTTCCATCATATTACTCTTATTTTAATTGTAATGGGCTGGCCTGTGAAAACTGTAAGTTTTAGAACCACCTAATTTAACAGAATGGTCCTGAATCTCTCTCACTACTTATCAGACTACAAGCACACACTCTTGTTGGGCTATAGGTGGCGCAGTAGCTAGGTAAATTTGTGGTTTAGCTTTTATCTCCACAATATTTTAATTAGCATTTTGATTTGTACTGATATACAATGCTCAGCATTAATGAATACAACAATGAATAATGATTAAAATAAATGTCCCCTTTTTAATAACTATATCTCAATAAATATGGACAATAGATTTTGGTGCATTTAAACAAAACAGCTTTGTTAAACTAAATTCTCTATTTTTATGGTTTTCTCGATTTTTCTACTTTGTTAAAATATTTTTTGCTTTATTTATTC
>NC_141039.2:43610000-43717500 GCF_052040795.2 Danio rerio
GGAACTAGAGTGGCGCCAAAGCAAAGAACTAAACAAAACCAACAGCCACATAAACTAGAATCGAGATCTAAACTTACTAAAGAAAATACAAATGTGAAAAAGAAACTGAAATCTTCAGCTTATGAGATGCCAGTAATGTACACTCCCTAAAATAATAAACAAAAATACAAAAAGCAGCGCTTACCCACTTACCTAGTGTTTCTGATCATTTCAAATAATTGCAGGCAAAATGTATGTTGCATGACTTGTTAACCTATTCATTTTTCCCCAAAAAGGAATGATAAACTCTTAAATCATATTTAATTTACACTTGCTTTGATTAGTTCAGCGACACGGTACAAATCATAATACAGAAACAGAAACGAACGTACACAGCACAAACCCACACACACAGCACTGACAAACAAGGCATGCCAGTCAAATTTAAAGTCCGCAGAACGAAGCCTGATTAGTCCACGAGGAAACACCATAATGAAGAGTGACAGGCTCAGGATCCAATTAGCAGGATAAAAATAGCTAGCTAACAAAAGATAAAAAGACCTTCAGGGGGGCACCTAATAAGTGTATAATCCATTTCACATATGTAGCATTCTGAATGAGATGTGGTAAGATCTATGTGTCTGCTGCCCAATGTTCCCCAGGTCCTGCCGGAATAGCACAAGCTTAGATAAACTTAAAAATAAGGGAAAAAGTTATGATTGTTGTAATCTCACTGGAAACGTTATGGCCAATCAAACGCAGCCTGGGGTGTACAAAGCCTGTGTGCGTCGTATTGTTGGGGAAAGTTACTCTGAAAAGTATTGCATTACAATATTAAGTTCTCTCCTAAAAAGTAACTAGATGCATTACTCAGTTACTTTCTATGGTAAATAATGCGTTACCTTACTTTTGCGTTACTCTTTCTTACCAGGCTGAGACTTGATCTCTTTCAAAACTCTTTCGGAAGGTTTTTTTTTTTCTTTCTTTTTTTAAATAGAGGAGCTCTGCAATTAACAACACAATGTATAACCTACACCTTTATTTACCTTACCTAGTACCTTAAATACACATTGAAAAGTAATAATGTAGGATAATGTTATCTTCTAATAACGAATGTTATCGCCCAGAGCTCTACATGCTGTACAAACCAAGCAGCAACCTCACGCTCTGCCTCGTGAAGCCAATATGGAAGTAACTGAAGCTGCAATTCGTCAACCTGCCCTTAGGGGCTGGATCCAGGAAGTTTAGATGTTCACTGACTGAAATGCTAAATTGGCAAACTTGACAGCTTATCAAAACATGTTTACAGCCTGGTACAAAAGATGGTTTTGGTTCATATAGCTAATAATATCCTTCATGACAACTGTGAGGTGGAGGATTTTTTTTAGAACTCGTCCGTTTCGTTTTTATCAAGTTATATCAAATCTGTAGCTCAGCATATACAGTTGAAGACAGAATTATTAGCCCCCTTTTGATTTTTTTTCTTTTTTTAATATTTCCCAAATGATGTTTAACAGAGCAAGGAAATTTTCACAGTATGTCTGATAATATTTTGTCTTTTGGAGAAAGTCTTATTTGTTTTATTTCGGCTAGATTAAAAGCAGTTATTAACTTTTTAAAAAACAATTTTAGGACAAAATTATTAGCCCCTTTAAGCTATTTTTTTCCCGATACTCTACAGAACAAACCATCGTTATAAAATAACTTGCCTAATTACCCTTACCTACCTAGTTCACCTTATTAACCTAGTTAAGCCTTTAAATGTCACTTTAGGCTGTATAAAAGTGTCTTGAAAAATATCAAGTAAAATATTATTTACTGTCATCATGACAAAAATGATATAAATCAGTTATTAGAAATAGGTTATAAGTCAGATAAGTCAGAGGGGCTAATAATTCTGACTTCAACTGTATATTATATTTGGGTTTTGTTTTATGTTGTTTTACACAGTCATCTGCCTTTTGGAATTATTTTCTACAACTATCAGATAATATGGCATGCTGTGCGCATTTAATTGTGCTCACAAACAATTCAAGTTGCCTCTGTTTACCAGGTGAGTGCGATTCTTACATACCTATATACCATCTCTATAAATGCATATGTTTTATTTAAGATAATTTATCATTTATAATTTTCTTTAGACCTGTAATGCACTCCAGAATCTGACAGATTGATGAGCTGTAAGCTCTAGAACAGTCATCTGAAGCATTGTCATACAGTATTATGCCTAGATTTCATTAATAGCCTTGCATTTACCAACACAGACTATATCTGAAGTATTTGGAAGTGATTCGTGCTTTCCTCCTGTGCCATAAGAACAATGCTTAGTGGCTCTGTGTATTACAACAGTGTTTTTAAAAGACTAAACACTTTATTGATATAGTGTACAACCAAGCATATGTAGTCAGAACATAAACGAGTCGCAGGTACTGAAGTATTAAGCGTTTCCCCCAAAGAAAAGCCCGTCTAAGCAAAATGCTAGCAAGCTATAGCTCCACTCACACTCCACCTCCTTTTCTTTGTTTGGTATCCCGTCTGTGTGATGATGTGCGAACAAAATGGCGACATTTGGCCAACTGGATCAGCCAGCCCAATCGATTCTGGTGCCCAAGCGTTACAAAATCGACATGTTTAAGATCTGATTTCTTTAAAAATCAGTGATCTGCACTGCCTGATTGATATACGATATAAGGTGGGTATCAAGCTGGGCAAAAAGCACAGCAAATTCAATGCTGTGCTTTTTGCGCGGTCTGATACCCACCTTATATATATTTTTGTCTTTAAAATATGGAAATGTATTTTACTTTCATTTGTAAGTCGCTTTGGATAAAAGCGTCTGCTAAATGACTAAATGTAAATGTAAATGTACCCGAGTAATGGACCCCACTCAATGGAGTTTCTGCACTAGCCTACTGCTGCTGCAGCAGGCGCTAGCGTTTACAAAGACTTTCATCTCATTTGAAAGGTGCTTGAACACCTAAATGAATTCTTAAGTCTATTTAACTGGTTGTATTCTAATTACATTACAACATCAATGCTACAAAATTAACTCTATAAAATTTAAAATACTCACATACACCTTTCACTGGAAGTTGGCTTAAAAACACTAGTTGTGCATATACCCCATCGGCTTAACATTCGAAGGATTCAAATGAGAATGAGGAAACAATGGTGCTTTAGGATCATCAGGTATGTCATTTCCATGTGCTATTATTCAATTGAGCCTAGGTATATTCAGATTTATATTACGTGGCATGTTTTCAAATTGTAGTAAGCAGATCTCTGATATCCCAGTCTAAGATACTTCTGAGGACTTCACAATAAATGTATACCAAAATGACCTAATTGGAAAGCTATGATAAGGGAAGTGGTCTCCTGACTAAAAGAGAGATCTAATGAAGCGACCACTTCACATGACGACATGCGTTTAAATGAGCGTCAGGTGATGTTTAATGAAAGGTGTGCTCTGGCCTTGGAGAACCGCACAACACTTTATTGCAGCATGTGTCCGCTCCGGTCAGGCTGAAAAAATCCTGAGGTTTGTGTGTAAAACAGATCTGGTGTCGGGTTTGACGCTAATTATAAAAGACTCAGGGCTGAGAGTCTTTTCGGGGAGACGACCAAGTAAGCAAGTCTGGGAGGCGACAGCCTGGTGCGAGGGAGAGATATTAAAGAGACATTTCTGTAATAAAAAGATGTGGCTCACCACTTCCTAATCCTACCAGCCGCATGTGTTTGCCCACCCACACCGCCTGCCTGTGCTTTTACAGGGCACTCGCACATTGACACAAACACAGCCAAAACACTCACACACACCTAATGCACATGTTCATAAATGTTCAGTTTGAATATTTATGATGGTTTTTACCTCATAGCAGAGAGCTGTATAATCTGGTCTGAAATCAAAACTTGGCAAGCCACAAATGTTATGTAGAGTTGAAGGCTAAATGATTAGCCCTCCTGTGAAATTTTTACACTGCAAAAAATGATTTTCTTACTTAGATTTTTTGTCTTGTTTCTAGTCCAAATATCTTAAAATTCCTAAATCAAGAAGATTTTTTTTACACAAGCACAACATATTGTCTTGTTTTGAGAAATAATATGCCATTATTAAGTGAGTTTTTCCTTAAAACAAGCAAAATAATCTGCCAATGGGGTAAGCAAAATAATCTTACGTCAAAAGAAAAAACAAGATTAATTTGCTAACCCCATTGGCAGATTATTTAGCTTGTTTTAAGGAAAAAACTCACTTAATAATGGCATATTATTTCTCAAAACAAGACAATATGTTGTGCTTGTGTAGAAAATTCTCCTTGATATAAGAAATTTTAGATATTTAGACTAAAAACAAGACAAAAAATCTAAACAAGCATTTTTTGCAGTGTAGATATCTTTTTTAATGGATCAAGAAAATTTTCACATTATTTCCTATAATATAGTTTCTTCTGGAGACAGTTTTATTTATTCTACACTGTAAAAAAATAAAATCACCATTTGTTCAGCACACTGTACTTTTTCTGTCATATGTACTAAGAATTGTGAATAAATATTGATCTACAAATAAAATAGATGTTGTGTCAACAATATTCGCTAAAATGTTATGTCTGCATGTGTAACTGAGTTTTCTGGACAAACATTTTTGTGTTGAACAGGTATGTTGATTTTTAAATACTTTGTGCATGCATGGCGTGAAGATCGAAATCTAAGCTTGTTTATCTGTTGCTTGTAAGAGGGGTGACACAGTGTTGCAGTGGGTAGCACAGTTGCCTCACAGCAAGCAGGTCGCTGGTTCGAGACCTCGCTGGGTCAGTTGGCATCCCTGTGTTCACGTCGGTTTCCTCCAGGTGCTCTGGTTTCCCTCACAGTCCATAGACATGCGGTACAGTTGTCTGAGTGTGAATGGGTGTTTCCCAGTTCTGGGTTGCAGCTGGAAGGTAATCTGCTGCAGAAAACATATGCTGAATAAGTTGGCGGTTCATTCCACTGTGGCGACCCCTGATGAATAAAGGAACTAAGCCAAAAGACATTGAGTAAATGAATGAATGGATGTATTAAGTTTGTCATTTTTTAAGTAAAATGATTAAAAAATTTATTAGTACTAATACTTATTGGCGAGGCAGTAGTGCTATCAAAATAAGTATTTATTCATTCATTCATTCATTTTCTTGTCGGCTTAGTTATTATTCCGGGGTCACCACAGCGGAATGAACCGCCACTTTATTCAGCAAGTTTTTTTACGCAGCGGATGCCCTTTCAGCCGCAACCCATCTCTGGGAAACATCCACACACACACACACACACACTCATACACTACGGACAATTTAGCCTACTCAATTCACCTGTACCACATGTCTTTGGACTGTGGGGGAAACCGGAGCACCCGGAGGAAACCCAAGCGAACGCTGGGAGAACATGCAAACTCCACTCCATCTACTGTGCCACTGCATCGCCCCAACATTTTAATTTGTTAGGATAAAAAATCCAGGGTATTCCACCAAATCTGAACTCTTCTTAAGCTAAAACATGAGTAGTGATTTAGTAAATTGTACATGATACCTTTTATTTTATTTTATGCAACCACTAAAACATCTAAATAACAATCTGTTAACACCTTTGTTTATATAACAATTTTCACTATTTACTACTGGCTTATTGCCTTTTCTTATTATTAAGATATGAAATGTTTATTAGCACTTATAAAGTATGATCTTATTTGACATCCCTAATCCTACCCAATACCTAAACCCAACTACTACTTTACCAAATAAACAGCTAATTACACTGTAAGAAAACAAAACGTAAAAAAAAGTCAAATGACTGGCAGCTACGGCTGCCAAACAAAAAGCATAAAATTACAGTAAAATGTCTTTGTTGAAATAAAGTGCAAAAAATACACCTTTAATAACAAGACATGCTCATGATCGTAATTTAACAGTTTTATTTTGGATCAAATAATTTTGGAAAAACAACAAACGAGATACAACTGATTAAAATTCTCAACTTTAAAATTACAGTTGTTTCATTTTATTGAATAGTATTTATGTAAAACATGTAGAGGTTTAAGTTATATGGAATGATTCAGTTCCAAATCTTAAATGAAATGGAACTGTAACGTGAAGGGGACGCTTAGAAAGTGCAGATCCAAATGCAGGTTTATTACACAGAGATGGTCAGGCAAACAACAGTCAACACAGGGGCAAATAGATGTAACGTTACGCAGGCAATCCAGAGTCATGGTCAAATAACAGGCAAATGGTCAGTCCCGGCAGCAAACAACGTAAAAAATTAACAAAGAAACAAAACAAGGCAAAAGAAGACAAACGCGTCATAATGTTCACAGTAACAGTATAACAAGACTAAGCAATTGGTCTATGCTGCTTTTAAAGTGCATTTAATCAGTTCATAATGATCCTCCGACTGTGTGTGTGCAATCAGCGGAATCCGGAACAGGTGTATGTGAGCGCACTAAGTGTGTAACTTTATTGAACGGATTTGACCGTAATAATCTAGGAAAAGTCTGTAAAATAACACTTTTTTTCTGTAAACATTTTAATGAAAATATCTGTAGATTTATTATTTTTTGCACTTTTTTTCAACAAAGAAATTTTACCTTAATTTTATGGTTTTTGTTTGGCAGCCGTAGCTGCCAGTAATTTGACCTTTTTTTTTACAATTTTTTATTTTTTTTTACAGAGCAAGTAATTACAATTAATTACTTTATTTTTACGTAATTTTAAATGTACTTTAAAAACAGGAAAAAACGCTGTCTAAATAATACGGCAATTTTATTGTATAAAACTGACAAATTGCTGTAATTTGTCATTACTTATATAGTACATAAAATAACAGTCAAGCTGTTAATTTACAGATATTGTTTGTAATTTTTACGGATTTTTGAATATAATTTAAAATAACAGAAAAAATACTGTATAAATAATACTGTCATTTTCCTTGATAAAAAAACGTCAGTAATTTGTCTTTAATGATAAAGTACCTAAAATGAAAGTCAAACTGTGAATTTAAAGAGATTGTTTGTCATTTAACTAAGTTCTATATATAACTTTAAATTACAAAAAAATACTGTAAAAAATTTAGGGATATTTTCTGTAAAATTAGTTTTTTTTTACAGTGTAGTAGTTTATTGAGCTAAACTCTTAGTTAATAGTTTGTTAACAGCATGAGTTGTACATTACAACACAGCGTGACACTATAATTTTATCCAAGTTTACATTTATGCAACAAGAAACATGGGTTTTAATGACTAATCCAAGTAAAGTGACACTAAAACGTTCAATATTTGTTAAAAGCTCCTCATATGGTTGATCGCAGTGTCACATACGGTCATAAATCAAGCCTCTTTTGGCCAGCCGTTTTGTTCTCCACGCCTCAGTGCCTACACGAAAGATGGGATGTATAAACAGCATCTATAAAAACACAAGATGAATAGCACACAATGGCATTTCACAGCTTTTCTTCAGTGCGGCCTGAGGTTCAAGCATGCCGTTTTCATCATGAGGAGAGCAGTTGGAGGGAGAAGCACAGGATCTCCAAACATTTGGCCGCTGGCTGGAGATGAAAGAGCTCGGGCCAATTTGCAGAGATATAGTTTTTCGCTCTGGGCTCTGTTCTAAACGGCGGTCCTCCCTGCTCACTAGATGGCTCTTAATGTGCGAGCATGTTCAGCCGTTTAACCTCTCCAAACCACACTGATCTTATTCCTCTGAGGTGCACATACACACACACATGCAGCTCATCCCCCACATGCTCCTCTCTTCTTCTCCCTCTGCGGCTTGCCTCACTTTTGGCAGGCCGCGCCATGGAGTTCAGCAGTTTTGCAGTCGTTTTTCCAGATTTACCCACAGCCGCCACTTTCATGTGCTGGAGATTTCAGAACCCCCCCCCCCCTTCCAGCACTGCTGTCTCCCACTTTTCCCTCTTGTTTCTCTTGTTGCTCTTCCATCTAGACCTCTTTTGCCACATCTCTCACTTCTAAAGGTTTAGCTCTGCTACAAAGACTAGCACGCTGCCTTAGTGTCTGCTTAGCAGTGCACAGATTAAGTAGTTTAGATACCCTAATAAAAATACACTAGTAAATGTAATACGTACCCCTATTTAAATTTTACTTGAGTACATGTAAAGAAGAACTTAAATATTATGTACTTGCATCTTAGAATTTGAATCTGTGAATCATTAACTGGTGACTCTTACTGAATCGTTTAAATTAGTGAATTCCCAGCTAGCAAAATTCATGTGCCACAAATCTGGCCCACACCAGACACTTACATCCGGTCCACATACCTTATGGAATGATGTCACTTGGACAGTCCGTTCCAGTTTGCTAGATCTGAGCCATAATTAAGCTATAGCAATATCACATATTAGCCAGAAATCAACCAAATGAGCCAGAACTGACCCTATTCTGGGCCACAGTTTGCTTTTAGTTCCGGCCCACACCAGACACGACACTTACAGCTGGACCACATACTGAATGGAATGATGGTTCTAAGGCGGTCCGCTTCTGTTTGTCTGATCTGGGCCACAAATAAGCCAAAGCAATTTCATATATTAGCCATAATTCAACCAAATGTAAGAGAACTGATCCTATTCTGTGCCCCAATTTTCTTTTATTCTGCCCCAGATCTGGCGTACACCTTACACTTGCTGAACCATAACATTTTTTAGCTTATAAACCTTCATAATTCTGTTTGGCCACGTTTGGCATATCTTCTCACAGCCACATTAGCCAAAGCTTACTGTGCCGAATATTCGCCAAAAGTGGCCCACATTTGTTATAAGATAACTGGGCCACATTTTCTTTATCTTCTCTGGGCCACTATAGGCTAACGGCTGCATTAGCCAGAGTTTACTGTGCCTAATATTTGCCAAAAGTGGCACACATATGTTTTAAAATAACTGGGCCACATTTGCCATATTTTCTCTGGGCCACATTAGGCTCACAGCCGCATTAGCCAGAGCTTACTGTGTCAAATATTTGCCAAAAGTGGCCCACATATGTCTTAAGATAACTGGGCCACATTAGCACTTACACATGTGAGCCACTTTAGGTTTAGACCCAGACTAACCTTAAATGACTATGCCACATTTTTGCCAACTGTGGCCCACATTTGTCCTCCATCATTTGGGCCAAATTTATCATTTTCCACATGGGTCACATTAGGCTCACATTCAGATTACATTTTGCCATAAGTGCCTTAAATGGCCTATAAATGAATTTGAATCTTTGGCCCCCCTTTGCAATTGTTCAGGTGGGCCACTTCAGGCTCGCATTCATTTTGTCTGAGCTGAAGGAATATCACCAGTGATGCATAATTGCCTAAAGTGGCCCACATTCGCATGCTATCTGGGTTAACCACCAGCCTGAACCGTTTATACAAATTCTGACCCTACCATCTGAATGTCTGAGACTCAACAGACCAGGCAACGTTTTTCCAATCTTCTTTTGTCCAATTTTGGTGAGCCTGTGCGAATTGAAGCCTCAGTTTCATGTTCCTAGCTGACAGGAGTGGCACCCGGTGTGGTCTTCTGCTGCTGTAGCCCATCTGCCTCAAGGTTGGAGGTGTTGTGCATTCAGACATGCTCTTTTGCATACCTCGGTTGTAACGAGTGGTTATTTGTGTTACTGTTCCCTTTCTATCAGTTGAAACCACTCTGGCCATTCTCCTTCTGAACCCACAGAACTGCCGCTCACTGGGTATTTTTTTTTTCAGACCATTCTCTGTTAACCCTAAAGATGGTTGTGCGTGAAAATCCCAGTAGATCAGCAGTTTCCTAAATACTCAGACCAGCCTTTCTGGCACCAACAGCCATGCCACAGTCACTTAAGTCACTTTTCTTCCCCATTCTGATGCTCGATTTGAACTGCAGCAGATTGTCTTGACCATGCCTAAATGCATTGAGCTGCTGGCATGCGATTGGCTGATTAGGAATTTGTGTTAACGAGTAGTTGGACAGGTGTACCTAATAAAGTGGCCGGTAAGTGCATACTGACCCCAAGTATTTAAACTCTACATTTTAAATATGTCTGCTTGAAAATGCTTCCAACAAAGACAGCTCGGTATGTTTTGGAACACAGCTTGCATGTCTTTTCTTCATCTCAGTCTATCTGGCTTTGGATGGCCTACAGAAGGACACTCCTTTTCAGACGCTTGTGGGATATTTCAGGGCTGGTTTTGGTTTGTTTTTTGGGCTCTGGGTGGCGTGATCTTGGCTCTCTGCTCTCTGCTGTTCTTTCGGCCTCATCATCTCGGCAGGACCGACCCGCCAGTAACATCACATGACCTTCTAAAGTGACCACATCAAGAGCACACCCCAAAAAATGGCTCAGCGATACTGTCAGCCCTCATCTGCATCGCCCGCGTTTTATTGATATCATTTATATTTTACCCAGGATGACTCGGTGTGAATGCCTGAGGCTCGTTGGCACAGAGGAAGATTGGACCGATGCCCGCTCTGCATAACGCCGGTGGATGGAGTTGCATGTGCTCATAAAGCTGAGCGTAGAAAGGCTTCAAAACCACTCACAGCTTTGAGACAGTAAGAGCAAAGACCTCCAGTCCGCTGTGGGTTTATTGCCTACTCATGTATCCACTTATAAGCATTTCTGGAGATAGGGATGGGTCATGAAGGTTGACTAGATTTTTAAATTGTATTTATTTATTTATTTGTAAAGTTTTTTAGTTCCATTTATTTTTGCACTGTAAAAAATATCTGTTAATTTACAGTTTCCGTATTTTTTACAAGTGTTTTCCGTTCATTTATCGATGTGAAATGCATTATGGGATGTTGTTTTCTTCTCTGTCGACTTTTGATGTTAGAAATTCAACTCTAGAGTTTAATAAAGTTACTTTTATTGACATTTTAGTAGTTTAAAGTAATATAATATATAATAAATAATATATGGAGTCTGTAAAGTAACAGAAAATGTACTGGCAGTTTATTACCAGGTTTTTATACCGTAAAATACAACAACCCAGACAATATATGACTTTAACTACGGCTGTGCAATTTGGGGAAAATATCTATTTTTGATTTTTTTGGACTGATGTTGCGATATTTCAATTTGATTTGCGATTTATTTTGTAGTCAAGCTTCAGCTCAATAATGTGTGGCATCAATTCTGCAACTGCTCTTAAAAATGACCTGTTTTTGTTCTGTGTCTGTGACTTTGAAATCAAATATTCCCATATTACCAATGCTGTTTCTCTTTAATATTAATTCATTTATTAATGCTTCTGAAGCAGCAGACGCCATTATCTCACTTGTCCGCGTTTTCCTGTTTATTTTCTTTATTTAATTGTGAACTTCAGTGGCGATTAGTTTAAATGGCACCCTGGGCAACCCCCCCCCCACACACACACACATTCTGCCTTTATATTGTTGTATTTATTTTTCAATAAATTTAACAATTTATTTATATTTATTTTTATTATTATACAATTATTATTCTAAACAAATTACAGAAAACATTCCTAGATGTTACTGGAAAACAACTAGAGTGATAAGATCACTAATGAAATCTTTTGCATGAATATTAATTAAGACAATTCTATAGAATACAAAAAATAAATATGCTATAGAATTATCTGTTGTCTTAGACCTGACTGATGGCTGAGAATTATTACTTTGAAGTAATACCTCCCTGACTCTTAAAGCTTAGTGAAAGTAACATCATCATCATATTACATGAATTTTAGTTTTGTCAACTTGCAAAACTCCGACACCTCTACATAAAAGGCTGTTACTCCGATTTCACGGCGCATGATCGGCACGTTTTTTATCTGCGTGCATGCAAACAACCGGGATTCACACAGGAGCGCGTGTGATGCGTGCGGGAATGGTTTTCTGCATAGTGAATAACAAACTTGCCCGTGCAAAAGATGCCCCTAACGTCACTCTAAATTAATACACTTGCATAAAGTAAATTGTAGCTCAATGCTTTTGCTAGGGAAAGTTTTTTTTATTTTTGTTGCATATCTCCCTGTGCGCCCCCCAAAAAAATGTCACCCTGAGCGATTAACCATATTGCCCATGCCTAAATCCGCCACTGGTGGGCTTTCTGCATAGTTCGGTTGCACAATTCTGATTGGGCAGAGTGAAAGTGTGCTCAATGAATTGCCTAGTAAGACTTCACACACAGATGGCAGTCACGCATTTGTTCTGGGTGGGGAAATTAAATAATACAAACTTATTTTGTGTCATAGCCTCTTGCGATTAATTAATCACAATGTTTTAAATTGCGATTCGATTTCGATTAATCGAACAGCCCTACTCTAAACTATTAAAAAGGTAACTTTTAAGATCGTTGGAAGAAAGATCAAGGTCCCCTAATGCAATTTAAAAGCATAAATAAATGGGGGAAAATTAAAACTGAATTGAATCACAAAATATGGAAAGCTGCTAAATAATGGATATTTTTACAGTGTAATAGCAATATTTTATAAGCCAATTTTGGCCAATTTATTAAGCCATTTTTAACATCACGTAATGTTCACTAGAGTGAAAACATAATAGTACAAATTGTAATTATAATAAAAAAGGAAGCTATTGGGGTTATTGCATACTCATGTATCCTATTATAAGCTTACCAACACGATCTCATGTCGTGAGTGTTGTGTGAGTGTTGAGTGAGTGAGTGTTGAGTGACTAATAAGTTTGAAATCGAACAATCTTATTCGTACAATTTATTACAGTTTGCTAATTTCCCAATGGCGGTTGGGTTTAGGGGTGGGGTTGGGTCCCATACCCATACCTTGTAATTTTAAATTTACAATATTTAATAAGACATTTCGGACTACTTTAATAAGCCAATTTTATATTATGTTTACTACAGTGAAAAATGTTTAGTACAGTTAGTAATTATAATAAAATTTAGGATTGTTTTTCTTTTTTTATATATTTATTTTTTTAAAGCTTTTTAGTTCAATTTATTTGTTGTAGATATATTTAATAAGCCAATTTTAACATCACGTTCACCAGAGTGAAAAAAAAATCAAAAAATCCTTTTAATTAGAAATTTTTTTTTTTTACAAAGTTTTTTAGGTTAATGTATTTGTGGTGGCAAATAAATTTGATTAGCCAGTTTTACAAGTTTACCAGAGAAAAAAAAAGTAAATTAGTTAATAGCACCAAACATTAAAAGAGAAAGTTTTTGATGATTGGCTGCCATTCTCTTTTTTAGCGATTTAATTCTTTCTGCAGGATTGCAGAGATATCTGATTACATATTTTGATAGGCATGAAGGACAGCCTACCGTAACGTTCGGCTCAAACACTTTGATTGGATGAACTTAGGTCATACACCTTCCAAAATATAAAAAATACATATAGATACATTTGGACTACTTAGTTTAAGGATTCCTATCAGGATGTGGAGAGCATTTTAACCAGAAAAAGATAATTAGCTTCTGAAAACAATCATGTATTGGTTTTAAAAGGGATAAAAATTACCATTTTAACAGTATTTCACTTTTTAAATATCGAACCGAGATGTAATTATGCTTTGTATGAAGTTTGTTCGTAAGCTTGATTATTCAGCTTGAAATTGCTGTATGTAATTGCACCTATTGTAGTCCAAAAGTGAAACTTTATTTAGTAACCATGTGTATGCAAACTGAAATTAATTATGAATAGTCGAACATGTTGACTTAAATCAAATATTATATAAAGGTACTCGAGAAATAAACATGCAAATCTTGAAATCTACTGTAATTTTAGATTTCAGTTGAATAAATCTGATGTCATTTAGGAGTACTAATCTTATTTTTTCACAAATTAACTGCCAGATCAAATCAAATTGAGTATAAAACATCAGTTCCACGATTTTAAACTAAGAATAGTGTTCATTCATATTGACTCTTGTCCTGAGGTAAAAGCGAGCGAGGCCAAACTACCCGCATTCACTGGCTTCTCCTCCATTGTTCTCTGAAACGGAGATATGGTATTACACGGCCTGTGCCAGTAACCGCAGAGTGACAAAATCCGTGGGGTGCCGTTTGGGAAAAAAAAGGAGGTAGCGAGCGAAGGATGCTGGTAGAAGACAGAGGAGAGCATCTGGAGCTGATAAGCTTTGCTGAGAACCACATGATTGTGGTGCTTCAGGAGGAGGCGGCAGTGAATGTACTGTCTGTTACACAGTCATCTTCCCCCTGACAAATGGCTCCAGCCTCCATTTTTTTCTTCTTATATTTCCCCTTTTGGCCCATAAAAAAGGGGCAACAAAGGAGAAAGTGTTCCTCGTGCCATCTCTCCTCACAGGTTAGTCCTGTGGATTATCCCATACTGAACATTTCCCATTGATATGATTGTATCCGATACACTTTCAGTACAGTAGCCACTGTTCAGTTAAATGATATAGTCGATTTCCACAAGACATACAAGATGTACAGGTGACTTTTATCTAAAGTAGAACATTAAATAAAAAAAAATGTGGTCACTCTTTATTTTGAAGTACAATTCTCCCTGTTAATAAACTAATATTTCTGACTTTTGCTACAATAAACTTTTTAAATTTGCTGCTTATTAATAATTAAGGCAGTAGTTAGGTTTAGGTGTTGGGTAGTGTTAGGGATGGAGAATAAGATCGTAGGGCGAGGCGTTGGCGCAGTAGGTAGTGCTGTCGCCTGACAGCAAGAAGGTCACTGGTTCGAACCTGGTTGGCATTTCTGTGAGGAGTTTGCATGTTCTCCCTGCCTTCGTGTGGGTTTCCTCCGGGTGCTCCGGTTTCCCCCACAGTCCAAAGACGTGCGGCACAGGTGAATTGGGTAGGCTAAATTGTCTGTAGTGTATGAGTTTGTGTGTGAATGTGTGTGTGGATGTTTCCCAGTGATGGGTTGCGGCTGGAAGGGCATCCGCTGCGAAAAACTTGCTGGATAAGTTGGCGGTTCATTCTGCTGTGGCGACCCTGGATTAATAAAGGGACTAAGCCGACAAGAAAATGAATGAATGAATGAATAAGATCATGATGAATATGGACTTTATAAGTACTAATAAACAGCTTAATAATAGGCATGCTGCACTGGAAAAATGATCTGTTAATGAACATGATGAGGAATATTAATGAATATTTTATCTTAATGATAACTAATATTTTGTTATTCACAAATGAGGCATCACAGTGTCCCAGTGGGTAGCACGATCGCTTCATAGCAAGAAGATCGCTGCTAGAGCCTCGGCTGAGTCAGTTGGCATTTCTTTGTGAAGTTTGCATGTTCTCCCCGTGTTCACGTGGGTTTTCTCCGGGTGCTCTGGTTTCCCCCACAAGTCCAAAGACATGTGGAACAGGTGAAATGGTTAAGCCAAATTGTCCGTATAGTGTACAGTATGTGTGTGAATGAGTGTGTATGGATGTTTCCCTGTGATGGGTTGCGGCTGAAAGGGCATACGCTACGTAAAATGTGCTGCAGAAGTTGGCGGTTCATTCTGTTGTGGTGAGCCCAGATTGATTGCTCTAAGCCAAAAAGAAAACGAATAAATGAATTCACAAATGTTTTCTGTTTGTTTACTGTTGTGATTATTGTTTTAAGACCTTGATATCTGCTCTGTCGACTTTTGATGTTGAAAATTCAACTCTACAGTTTAACAAAGTGACTTTTATTGACATTTGAAATAATATAATGTATAATAAATAGAGAAATAAATCTGTAAAATAACAGAAAATGTACTGACAGTTTATTACAAGGTTTTTGTAGCAAATTATACAACACCAACTTAGACACTATAACACTTAAAACTGTTTAAAATCTTAATAAAAGTCACTTTTTCAAACCTTTTGAGCTTAAAAGTTGTTGGAAGAAAGATCAAGGTCCCATAATGTGATTCAAAAGCATGAACAAAAAAGGAAAAAAGAAATTAAAACTTGAATCACAAAATACGGAAAACTGCTAATTTATTACAGGGATATATTTACAGTGTAAGAAGCAACTGTGTTAACTGTGTGTTCAGTGTTTAAATTTAATTTAATTTAATTTAATTTCACCTGAACCTGTACTTACTGATTTATAAAATCTTAATATGATATCATGAGATTTCAAAAACATAAAAATCAATACTTATGGCTCTGAATGATACTATTACATCTTATGAATAAAAACCTATGGCTCCCGATAACACATGAAACATCTTATGAAGCAAAACAAGTGGTCATTGCAAGAAACTGAACAATATTTACCACATATTTACTGTTGAATCATGAAGAAACATACAGCGCTGTACCTGTATGTATTTATTTTGTTTTGTCTGTACAGTATGTGTTTTTGTACTCTCAGAGTGTCAGTAGCTATTGACTTAGGACTTTGAGTTCAGCGAAAAGTTTTCTTTTATTTTCTTTAAAAGAAAAAAATGTCACTTGAATGACCTTAAGTAAATACAAACAGTAAACAACTTTTTTAGGTAAACTGTCCCATCAAACTTTAGGAAAGTTTAGTATAGTGGACTGTGTTTTCACCCTCAGACCATTTAAGATGTTTATGACTTTTTACAACCCAGATCTTAAACAACCCAGATTCATTCTTTTTTTTTCCACTTATTCCCTTTATTAATCTGGAGTTTCCACAGCGGAATGAACCGCCAGCTTATCCAGCTTATGTTTTACGCAGCGGTTGCCCTTCCAGCTGCAACCCATCACTTGGAAACATCCATACACACTCATTCACACACATACACTACGGACAATTTTAGCTTTCCCATTTTCACTGTACTACATGTCTTTGGACTTGTGGGGGAAACCGGAGCACCTGGAGGAAACCCACATGAACACAGGGAGAACATGCAAACTCAGAACTGCCAACTGACCCAGCCAAGGCTCGAACCAGTGACCTTCTTGCTGTGAGGCGATTGTGCTACCCACTGTGCACAAACTTAAGGCCATGTATTTACATTGTTTCCTATATGTGACAGCAGGGACTGACAAGCTGCGGAATGTCCGAGCCGAGCACATCAATATTCATGACCCTTCCAAATATGGTCAAAACATAGCTTTAATTTATGCTTTCATTTATGGTTTAGTCCCTTATTCAACAGGGATTGCTACAGACAAATGAACCGCCAACTATTCCGGCATATGTTTTACACAGTGGATGCCCTTCCAGGCCTAACCCAGTACTGGAAAACACCCATACACTCTAGCATTCACACACACAGTCACACACACTCATACACTATGGCCACTTTAGTTTAACAATTCACCTATAGCGCATGTTTTTAGACTGTGGGGAAACCCAGAGCACCCAGAGGAAACCCACACCAACAGAGGGAGAACATGCAAACTGCAAACAGAAATGCCAACTGAACCAGCCGGGACTCAAACCAGCGAATCTTGCTGTGAGGTGATAGTACTAACCACTAAGCCACTGTGCTGCCCTGAGCTTTTTATTCTAGAGGTATTTCCTATGATTATTAATGAGCACAAAATGTTTCTGGAGGATTTTGTAATTTACCCAGAGAGTTATGTAGAAAAAATGAACAGAGAAACTGTATGTAGAAATCAGAGAACAAATTAACATTGACTCAATGCACTCTGTAGTGATACCAGGTGTAAACAGGGCCCAAAAATTACTGGAAAAATCCTTTTTTAACAATATATAAAGACAAATAAATTCCAGTAGCACTTGAATGTTGTTGTTTATGGGCTTTCGGTAAGTTTTGTCAAGACTGGCGTGTTGAAGACAGACAGATCTTAACCCACGCTCTCCATATGGTGTGAATATACAGCCTTTTCATCCCTTTTCCTCTCAGCGACTTGCGCCTTTGCCATGTTTAGATTATGACTTTAAAGAGAGTTCAAATGCTTGTCATATTTATCTGCGCTTGGTTATGGAGCAAAAGGTCTCTCTGGATTTATGTGGTTACGGTAATGAGGGAAGTGTACATCAGATGTTTTATAAACTGAGATTACCCTATGACATGCTATTCATCATTGAAAGTCATTCGCATTGAGTCAGTATTGTCCAAAGCAGTGAACTTTATGGACTGATGTGCTCAAAGTTCAAACAGTTTAGTGTTTGACCCCATTTGGTGTTTGACCTTTTCGAAAAGTTCAACCTGGTGCCTGGAGTATTGTATGTTTGTGGTTTTCAGGAGCTCTTGTGCATTATCATTTCAGCAAGTTTGTTCTTTAATCTTAATTTAATTGTAATAGTTAAAACGAATAATTTTTAACTTATGTTCTGTATATTTGTTGTATTTTTATATTTATATTATTTGTATTTGTGTATTTTTTTATATGTTGTGTGTGGTATTTATAGTAGTGCCGGGTGAAAATTATTCACCAATAATCTCATCCAAAATAAAAGTTTGTTTTGAAATAATGTAATCTGCATATAAATACACACATGCATGCATAGATTTGAGATTTTTTTATATTATTTATATTCAGGTATACATTCTATATATCCATGATACAAATTATACATACATTTAAATATCTATAAAACAAACTTGTTTTGTTTAGTTAGTTTTATGGATGTGTCACGATCACTAGCGATCTAGCCTTCATAAATTGCTGGAGAACATTCGCATTTACACGGACTACAATCCTGTCTTAATATGAACTACAAATCCTGTCATGCAACACACACACACACCTGCTCCAAGTGTACATTGATTACAATCCCACAGCTTACTGTATGCTGCTCATGGACTGATAACAATTCACATATATACTGCTCACTTTGACACACTCATTGCAGAGTCCTGTTTTACTGTTTGTGAACATTAAAACGTGCTTGCCTTGCCTTGTTTCTGACCCTCGCTTTGTTTGTTTGTTTGTTTACATTGCCTGTTGCCTACCTGTACTGGCCTTGTTTATCGACCACTACTCTAGATTGCCAGTATACGTCTGTTTGTTCCTGTATTGACTGTTGCTTGCCTAGCAGGTTTCTTTATAAACCTCCGTTTGGATCCACACTCTTTTGAGTCCCGCTTAACATTACAGTATGTGTCTATCACATATACATAATAAGTAGAAAATATATAATACACACACTTATATAACTTTTATTTTTTATGCGATTAATCTTTGCCCAGCACTATTTTTTAGTATATACCTTAAAATTAACAATTAATCCGTAATTAATCATTGTATTTGTTAACATTGTATTTATTTAATATATAAATATATATATATATTTTTTATTTCTGTTTAGATGTAAAATCTAATGTTATTTGTATGATATTAAAAGTATTAGTGTTATTTATAATTTTTATCATTTTAATAATTCATCTATATTTTATATAACATAAATATACTGATATATGATATATATTGATACATGATATATTATTGTTAACCAACATATATATATATATATATATATATATATATATATATATATATATATATATATATATATATATATATATATATATATTATAAAAGCCAAAATTATGAGCCCTTCTGTGATTTTTTTCTAATTTTTCTAATATTTCACTTTTGTTGTTTAACAGAGCAAGTAAACATTTCACAGTATTCCCTTTAATTTTTTTCCTCATGAAGAAAATCTTGTTTCCTTTATACTGGCTGGAATAGAATCATTCTACATGGTTAGCCTCCTTAAGTTTCATGACTACCTAGTTAAGCCTTTAAAGGGGACCTATTATGCCCCTTTTTACAAGATGTAAAATAAGTCTCTGATGTCCCTCTGATAAGTGAAGTTGCAGCTCAAAATACCACACCACCCTCCCACCTAATTGTGCCATTTTGGGGACTGACACTTTAAATTTAAATTAGATTGTGTTCTTTTTAAAAGAGGGTGGAGCTACAAATGCCAATGTGTCAGCATAGTGGCAGATTTAAAGACAAGATTTACATCCTATACTAATGAGGGAGAGATCATCGCTAATGGCCAGGGCTTTTCCTTTCTGATGAGACGTACAAAGGGGGAGTGTCAATCAAAGTGTTTCTGCAGACAATAATTTAAAAATGTATTTAAAAATAAAATTAATGCATTTTTCAACACAACTGTTTGACTGTTTAAACCCCTTTTAAAGGTGATTTTTGCATAATAGGTCCTCTTAAAATTGCACTTTAAGCTGAATAGTAGTATCATGCAACATAAATAGTATAATATTATGTACTGTCTTAATGGCAAAGACTAAAAAATAGTGTTTACAAGGAATTAGCTATCAAAACTCTTATGTTTAAAAATGTGTTGAAAAAATCTCTCAATTAACCATCACTCGGGAAATATTTGATCAAAACTACCTCACCAGTCAGCTATTCTGCAAACTCAGTACGTCCAGGTACAGAACGCAGACAGACAGAGGTTGCTGCAGGACACAGTGATGCTCCACAGCAGACGAGTCTGATAAAAAACACAGAGACGCTCATCACTGGCTGCTGGCCGGACGGCTCTCCTGAGCTGGAGTTTCAGGTTACGATACTTCATTAAGTCTCTGATTAATGGCTTCATAGTGGAGTTATTACCCTCTTGTTGTGGTGACCCCGGCTCATGTTCATTAGGCCAGTAATGAAGCGCTGGTCTCTGACACAAGACTGAAGCAGAGAAGGAGAAAGAGACTTGGTTCAGAGGTCGGCTTGTGGCTCTGATTGAAATAGCCGTCTATTTAAGCAGAAACGTTCCCCGTTCTCTCTCTGTGTGTTAGTATTCAGGACCCACTGATCATTAATCACCCAACCGAGATCCTTTTTCTAGCCATACTGGCAATCAGACTAATCAAGACTGGAGTGAAACTTTTCAACCTCTTAAAAGATACTAATCAATTTATTAAGGGAAATGTTGGCTTTTGATGTCCAGTGATTGTATTATTGCAGCCGGTGTAGTGGGCCTGCAAGTATCTGCTTTCCATTTGATTTTCTACAATAACACTGTAGTTAGGGGTGGGAATCATAAGACATTTAAAGCTAATATATTTAAAGCAGTTCCTGTAGAAGGTGACTTTTTATTCAGTGTGTAACTATTCATATTTATTTTTTAGAAGCAACATAAGATGGCAAAACTTTATTTTAATGTAGAGGTCACGCTATTAATACACAATGAGCTTACATTACCTGACAAAAGTCTTGTCTTCGATCCCAGTTGTTAGAGCAACGAATAATAGCTTGACTTCTAGTTGATCATTTGGAAAAGTGGCAGAAGGTTGACTTTTCTGATGAATCATCTGTTGAACTGCATCCCAATCATCACACATACTGCAGAAGACCTACTGGAACCTGCATGAACCCAAGATTCTCGTAGAAATCAGTCAAGTTTGGTGAAGAAAAAGTCATGGTTTGGGGTTACATTCAGTATGGGGGCGTGCGAGAGATCTGCAGAGTGGATGCCAACATGAACAGCCTGAGGTATTAAGACAGTTGTGCTGCCCATTACATTACAAACCACAGGAAAGGGCAAATTTTTCAGCTCCTTCTCATACTTCAGCCTCTACATCAAAGTTCCTGAAAGCAAAGAAGGTCAAGGTGCTCCAGGGTTGGCCAGCCCAGTCACCAGATGCAAACATTATTGAGCATGTCTGGTGTAAGATGGAGGAGGCATTGAAGATGAATAAAAAAAATCTTGATAAACTCTAGAAGTCTTGCAAGATGACAAATGACTTTATTAATAAGTTATTTGAGTCATTGCAGAGATGTATGGATGCTCATGAGAGTCAGACACAATAGTAATTCTTTTTCTGTGGCGACCCTTAATGAATAAAGGGAAATTAAGAATTAAATATCACTGTAGTCTTTATCATGATGGAATATTGCCTGCTTTTTAATTTTAATGAACCCCTTATTAAGCATGTCTTCACCTATTAGCATTATTTACTTTTTTATTATCAGTAATAGTTTTAGCAGTTGCTTTACACTGTATGGATTTGATTCCTCAAATGACTCAAATGACTCATTTGATTCAGAATTGGTTGCATTTTGTATACCTTATTGGACTGTATGGTTTTGATTCACTGAAAAGAACTGATTAGTTCAGGAATTACACTAGTCGCTTTGCACTGTGAGGCTTTGATTCATCAAAAAGAACTGATTCATTAGAGTCATTTGTTTGTGAACGGTTTGAATAGCCCTTGATGGGCTGGATCCACTGTAAAGAAATGGCTCCTAGAAGTCCTCTGTATTTTAATCTGACTTTGTGGCTTGACTTCAAAAAGAATTGGTTCAAAGAGTCATTTATTCATGAACAATAAATGCAATGTTTTGATTTTGTCATGCATTTGTGACAATCATTAAACCATTCATTAATTTTCCTTCGGCTTATTCCCTTATTTATAAGGGGTCACCACAGCGGAATGAACCGCCAACTATTCTGGCATTGTTTTAATGCAGCAGATGCCCTTCAGCCTTCAACCCAGTACTGGAAAACATCCACACACTCTCACATTCACCTACACACATACACACACGCATACTTCGGACAATTACTAATTTCATTTTCATTTGGCTTAGTCCCTTTATTCATCAGGGGTCACCACAGCGGAATGAACCGCCAACTATTTAGTTAATTCAATTCATCTATAGCTCATTTCTTTGGACTGTGGGGGAAACCAGAACACTCGGAGGAAACCCATGCCAACATGGGGAGAACATGCGATCTCCACACAGAAATGCCAATTGGCCCAGCCGGAACTCGAACCAGTGACCTTCTTGTTGTGAGGCGACATTGCTAACCACTGAGCACACCATGGCGCATCATTAAAACAAACTAACATAATTTGACTCGACTATGTAAATCAGGCGTGTCCAACTCGGTCCTGGAGGGCCGGTGTCCTGGAGAGTTTATCTCCAACTTGCTTCAACACACCTGCCAGGAAGTTTCTAGTATATCTAGTAAGAGCTTGATTTGCTGGTTCAGGTGTGTTTGATTAAGGTTGGAGCTAAACTCTCCAGGACATCGGCCCTCCAGGACCAAGTTTACACACCCCTGATGAAAATGAACTGGGTGTGAATAAGAGCCAGTTCTCTGTATTTTGGCAGTGTGTCTCCATCAGGCCAGAGTCAATCACACAATCTGTATTTCTAAATCTTCCAAATAATCTCCAGTCCAACCATCAAACAGTTTTGTCTTCTTAACACATTTAAACATTGAACCAGATTGGCCTGCGTGTCCTGAGTGTAAATAAACTCAACTCGCCTTTATTTTTACCCCTTTGGCTTGGTTTATTTTGAGTCCTTTTAAAAAAACCACCTCACATGTGAAGCTGCTCCCGAAGCCTCTCAGAAGCCTTATTTTTTTTTAAAGGGGGGAACGAATGGAAGAAAGGAGAAGCGTGTTTTCTTTTGCTCTGGTTTGTTTTCCAGTCACTTTAAAATGAACTCTGGGTGCATGACGGGGAGGCCGCAGATGGTGTGGTGTAGGAACGGAGACAGTCGTAGTCTTTACTTTATAAAAACATGCTTCTGTCACACCACGGCGATATGGGCAGAATAAAACAAAATATCGTTGTCTCCTTGCTGTCAGTAATTGGTCTCCTGAGATAATTGTAAAAGGCATTTTGTGTGAAAATGTGTAAGCGTAAGGGCACGTTTCATGTGACACGCACTGAAGAGGAACCGAAAACTCAATAAAAGTGAAGACGGAGGGAAAGTTCAAGGCCAAGGCTGTCACAACAAAAGCCTGCGCTTTTCGCTCTAATGCACACTGTTTATGATGCTGTAATATAAAACTGCTGCTCCCCGCAATCTTTAGCATAGTTTGGTTCTCTGCCCAATGCTCCTCCTTCATCATCATCATCTACATCTTTGTCTTGCCTAGTAGTTGGGTTTAGATATTGGGTAGGATTAGAGATGTAGAGCAAAATCATTCTTTATAATAAACAGTTAATATCTTATTAATAATAGGCAAGGAATAAGCCAGTTGCTGACAGGATTGGGGAAAGTTACTTTTGAAAGTAATGCATTATAATATTGATTTACTACCCAAAAAAGTAACTAGTTTCATTACTTAGTTATTTTTATGCAAAGCAATGTCTTACAATGCTAAGTTTTCTCCCAAAAAGTAACTAATTGCATTACTTAGTTACTTTTTATAGAAAGTGGTGCGTTACAAAAAAATAACTAATTGCGTTACATAGTTACTTTTTAACGAAAGTAGTGTGTTACAAATATGAGTTCCCCACTCAAAAAAGTAACTAATTGCATTACCTAGTTACTTTTTATAGAAAGTTATGCATTACAAAAAAGTAACTAATTGCGTTACCTAGTAACTTTTTATAGAAAGTAATGCGTTACAATATTGAGTTATTTCCCCAAAAAGTAACTACTTGCAGTACTTAGTTACTCTTTAAAGAAAGAAGTGTGTTACAAATATGAGTTATTCACTCAAAAAAGTAACTAATTGCATTACTTAGTTACTTTTTATAGAAAGTAGTGCGTTACAAAAAAGTAAGTAATTGCGTTACCTAGTAACTTTTTATAGAAAGTAATACGATACAATATTGAGTTATTTTCCCAAAAAGTAACTACTTGCAGTACTTAGTTACTTTTTATAGAAAGTAGAGGGTTACAAAAAAGTAACTAATTGTGTTACATAGTTACTTTTTAAAGAAAGCAGTGTGTTACAAATATGAGTTTTTCACTCAAAAAAGTAACTAATTGCATTACTTAGTTACTTTTTATTGAAAGTTATGCGTTACAAAAAAGTTACTAGTTGCATTACTTTGTTAATTTTATAGAAAGTAATATGTTGCAATGTTGTTATTTCCCAAAATAAGTAACTAATTGAATTACTTAGTAACTCTTTTATAGGTTTTCTCCCCTAAAAGCAACTAGTTGTGTTACTTAATTACTTTTTATAGAAAGTAGTGCATTATCATCCGCATCATCATCAGCATCTCCACCTTTCTCTTGCCTGAAGATGCTGTCTTGTGATCTCTTTTTCCAGTCTCCTGTGGTGTCGGTGGGTTTTGCTCTGTTTCATCCTAACCTGTTGGTGGGCGGCACATATTCGGGGCAAATTGTTCTTTGGGATAACCGAAGTCACCGGAGGACGCCGGTTCAGAGGACCCCGCTGTCTGCTGCCGCACATACAGTAAGAGCAGCAGATATCGTCAAACACCAAAGAGGTTTTGTATTGTTTAGAACACCAGTTACAGCAGAAAATTTAAAAAAAAAGAATTGTAATCCATAAAACTAACCAACCAGGCGTGCGTTTCCCAAACAACGACATAACTCGTGGCTGAACTATCATAGTACGATGCATCGTTTGGGAAAAGAACAACTTAGTGATGAGTGTTTCCCAAAAACTGTAGTTTCTCTGTCGCAGATCCATCATTTGAATCACGTTAGTTATAATGTAAAATGCTCATAATGATGCTCTGAACGGGATGGTAACAACTTCTTTGGAGAAGAACACCATCCTTTCTTCGTGCAAATTAAAAAATCCAATATTAGTTTTGGTAAAAACATGCACTCTCTTACTGAAAATTTACTTAAATATACTGTATGTAAATGGCACATATAGGGCCTATATTTCCTTTACAAATAATATTGAGAACATTACATATTATATTCAAAAACATAAAATCACTTATAAAAACAAACACGCATTCTAATCTCATATATAAATCATATAAATAAATAAATGAGGCTATTTATTAAGAAATGAAATTTAATATTTTAAAAATGCTACATTAATTATAATATTAATAATATTAATGATGGTAATGATGATTATTATTATTATTATTAAGTAGGATATTGTTTATTTATTTATTTTTAAAGTCTACTTTTACAATTTGACAAATGCAAACCACTGCAGAAATGTGCTAACCAGCAGGCCCATGTCATATACAGTACAGATACTTAATAAATAACCCACTATAAATTACAAGCATTAACGTACGCTTTGTTTTTTGTTTTCACAAGCTTAGGAGACGTGACATAAATTCCGTAACATAAATAACCTAAATAAGCATTATTGAGCATGTCTTTAGCATGTCTTTGAGCAGGAATGAAGATGAATTCATTGAATCTTGCAAGAACGCTTTCTTTGCCATTCCAGATGACTTCATTAATAAGTTATTTGAGTCATTGCATGGATGCAGTCCTCCAGGCTCATGGGAGTCATACACTATATTAATTCTTTTTCCACTGCACTGTGACTTTATATTCTAAACTGGACATTATTTCTGTTAAGTGACAAGACTTTTGTCGAAGCAAAATCAGACCTTACTGTCCTAATTAAAGAATTCAAAATCAAGGCATGATCATATTTTATTTGGGTAAAATCTAGAGGCCTTTGCCTTTCATATAAGCCACTTCTGATACTAAATGATCAGCTAGAAGTCAAGTTATTATTTGTTGTTTCTAAAACTTGGATAGGCGACAAGACTTTTGTCAGGTATTGTATGTATATATATACTTCTACTATTATGACTTTTACAAACATTCTACTATTATACACTATTGTTTTAAAGTTAAGTTGATTATTTTATGATGATAATAATGATCATTTATCCAAACAGACAAAAGCACATGTTTAAGCACACTTCAAATACCACAGTAACAATTATGAAATAACATATAATGATATACTTCAGTAAGTCATATATTTAAGTGGGTCTAAAAATCTAAATTTTGTTGATTTTGTAATAAATCATTGGGGTTTATTATTATAGTTTTATAAATTAAACTATAATATTTTTCTATAGAATATATATCCACATTTTCACCTTATTGTCGAGTGTATTTTTTTGTTATCAAAGTATGCTAAAAATTTATGTCTCCTTTAGAAATAATATGTAACAGTTTTTTTGCATTGAAGGTTGCAGCATCAAATATTTAATATATTAAATATTTATTGTTTATTCTATTCAATTCAATATTTACCTCTATCTACCTAACGCTTTTTACAGTGTAGATTGTCAAAGCAGCCTAGCATAGACAAAGTTCTAGTAAGTCAAAATGGTTCAGTTCAGTTTTCAGTTGTTCAATAAATGTCACTGCTGAAAGCCGAAACACCGGAGCAACTCCGCCGATGCACAGCTCATCTGTTTCTACAGAAGAAATAAAAGCATCCATGTTTAAAGCATACAGGGTGAACTGTTCCTTTAAACGCACACTGTTGCCTTTATTGCATGTTGCCGGTAGCAGTCACTCGTCAGCGTTTTCCTGACCTCGTCTTCTGTCTGTGCAAAAGGCCGCCCTCCGTCTACCCAGGGCTAGACTCAGTCTGTCAGCACAGTCAGGCTCAATGAGCCCCGTCTAACCTCTTGTCATGCAATAAAGACAGTACAAGCTAGCAGCAGAGCAAAGGGACGTCTATAGATGCTTATTGTGCTCAGCTGCCACACGCACGGCCCCTAAATGCCATACATGCTGAGGGTTTAAACTCCCGTGCCCTCAATAATGAAAGCCTATGTCCCGAACCGCCGTCTCACCACTCCACCGACCCGTCTGAAAGAGCCCATTGTTGGTCCAAAAACAAAAATCAAATTGACGGCAATAACGACATAATGGATTCACACAATTGACTGTATTTGCTGATGCCTAGTCCAGGTTAGTTCACAGGCTGGGTATTGTGTGCGTGTAGGGGTTCAGCTCATAGCTTTCAGTGAGATCATTATGAAGTCATTTTTTTGGATATATCGCAGTATCATAAATGATTTATCCCTAAACATCCCTTTTTTAAAACTCATATGCTGTCATAATCTCCAATCTAAAGGAAACTCCACATCTGTTCTGTAATGATGTGTTTACTGACAGGAGGGCGGGGTCAATCTGTCAATCACAGCAACAGAAAGCCACAACCATCCAATCGGTTTCCCAAGGGCTGAAATCAAGTCCCACCCTGCATTTCATTTAGTATGAGATGCTGTTCACTCTGATATTTACGTCACAATGGAATAGAAGTACAAATACAATACAAAAGAAGAACAGAACTATAGCACGTTTTCCTTAATATTGTATAATATCATTAATTCATTCATTCAGCTAAGTGCCTGTATTAATCAGGGGTCCGTCGCCAACTTATCCAGCTTATGTTTTATGCAGCGGATGCCCTTCCAGCTGCAACCCATCACTGGGAAACATCCATACACACTCATTCACACACATACATTATGGACAATTTAGCTTATTCAATTCACCTACAGTATAATGCAGGTCTTTGAACTGTGGGGGAAACTGGAACAACCAGAGTAAACCCATGCCAACACAGGGAGAACATGCAAACTCCACACAAACAGTTTATTTGACAACACATGTATACTGTACTCTTATACTATACTGTACTCCACATACTGGTACTTTAATTTCATGATTATTTATTCATGACAGACACTAACAAGGCGCACTTTCTTGAATTTTCAAGAGTTTGAAACTGCTACCCACTGTGCCATATTTATAATTATTTTTTTATTATCTTTTTATAAAGATTTATTTATAATTTACATTATCACAATGTACATGTATGAACTGAATTATGGAGTATGTGCCTTTTTCAATGCATGATGCAGCCAGTTAGAATGCAGTCAATGCAGTTTTTTTGAAGCACAAAATATGGGTCTTTGTGTTTAAAATGTAAATATGACACAGTTAAGTAATAACTCATTCATTTATTCATTTTTCATTTCGGCTTAGTCCCTTTATTAATCAGGGGTTGCCACAGCGGAATGAGCCGCCAACTTATCCAGCATATGTTTTACACAGCGGATCCCCTTCCAGCTGCAACTCATCCCTGGGAAATCCATACACCAGTGGTCACCAAACTTGTTCCTGGATGGCCGGTGTCCAGCAGATTTTAGCTCCAACCCTACTCAAACACACCTGAACAAGCTAATCAAGGTCTTACTAGGTATACTTGAAACATCCAGGCAGGTGTTTTGAGGCAAGATAGAGCTAAACCCTGCAGGGAACACAGGCCCTCCAGGACCAGGATTGGTGACCACTGCCATACACACTCATTCACACACATACATACATGGACAATTGAGCCTACTCACTGCCCAGTGGTTAGCACTGTCACCTCACAGCAAGAATGTCGCTGGTTCGAGTCCTGGCTGTACCAGTTGGCATTTCCATGTGGAGTTTCCATGTTTTCCCCGTGTTGGTGTGGGTTTCCTCCGGGTGCTCCACTTTCCCCCACAGTCCAGACATACGGTATACTGTAGATGAATTGGATGAAATTGACCATAGTGTATGAGTGTGTGTGAATGAGTGTGTATGGGTGTTTCCCAGTAGTGAGTTGCAGCTTATATTCCTGCATATAAAACATATGCAGGAATAGTTGGCGGCTCATTCCGCTGTAGCGACCTCTGAAATAGAGACTAAGCTGAAGGAAAGTGAATGAATGAATGAATTTATAGTATATTATAATGCTTTTGAACTATACTTTAGCAAAGTACTTCAATGAATCAGTTATGGTAATATCAGTTACAACAACTGCAGTAATATAAACAAAAATATGTCACAATACTGCAGTTTTTTTTAACTACAGGGTATATTATATTATAATACACCAGTGGTGTATTACACCAGTCGGGTCGGTAGCCCCAGGGGGGGTTGCAGGACAATGACAAGGGGTCGCTTGGTGATTTCCAAAGCTCAAATAATTTTGATTAAAAAAAGAAACTACCATATTTTATTCATAACCCACAGAAGATAGTTAAAAGTTACATTAAAGAAACAACAACATACAAATAAAAATGTATCAGCCTTACTTTTTTTTTTCCATAGGATTGCGACCCCTGGGGTGTTTAGATGACCTGCAGCAGATTGATTTCATAGGGCCAAGTTAAACTCTCTGACGACTTTTATGACACTCTAATACATTAAAAATAAGATCTTTGAGGTTAATATTAAATTTCATTAATAAATGACTATAAAAACATATGATTATTAGTCTGTTGCATTTTTGTGTTGTCAGTATGCTTATGTTTATCTAGGCCTATAGTTGTATGTGCAGTGTTTGTATATTTATAACCTCCTTCGAGAAAAATGGGGGGTTGCGAGTCACAGACATTGTTATTTTGGGGGTTGCGGGCTGAAAAGTTTGCGAACTCCTGTAATACAACACAGTTTGCTGTAGTAAAAACTTATCTTATTACAGTACAGTATGTATTAAAGTTAATCAGTTCACTAATAACACTACAGTATGCTTTAGCATTCATTAACAGTTGTAAATATTATAATATATACAGTATAATACACTTTACTATTATATTCATCTTTATTTCTATAGCGCTTTTAAAATGTAGATTGTGTCAAAGCAGCGAAGCATAGAAGTTCTAGTAAATGTAAACTGTGTCAGTCCAGCTTTCAGAGTTGAAGTTCAGTGTGGTTTCATTTTCACGGCTGAAAGTCCAAACACTGAAGAGCAAATCCATCAATGCGCAGCTCCACAAGTCACAAACCAAGCAAGTCAGTGGTGACACATGCTTTAGTATATTCGTTATGCTTATCGCCACCTAGCTTTAGTTTTAATTTAATAATTATTTATCCATGATTGACGTAACCAGTGAAGGTACCTGTACACACATTCCTGAATTTTTCCATGTTTTTCAGACAGTTGACATACGGTATGTATTTTTATCTTAAAGCACCCTGTATACTGCGTCAATGTGGTCGGCACCCAGAACGCCAACAACCTGATCACTGTGTCTACAGACGGCCGGATGTGCTCCTGGAGTCTGGATATGCTCTCACAGCCTCAGGTCAGGGCTGATACTGTATAACCATAAAAATATACAACTATATAAAAGTCCTCTTGCTCAGTTGATGTGTGTCTGTTGTAGGAGAGCATGGAGCTCGTTTATAACAAGTCTAAACCAGTTGCGGTGACTGGAATGGCCTTTCCTACTGGAGACGTTAATAATTATATTGTTGGCAGTGAGGAGGGGACTGTGTATACAGCTTCCAGACACGGCAGGTGAGTGTTTTAGTCTGTGTTACATTCATATTTCAGTCAAATATTATATTCACATTTCAAGTCTTGCATTTACTCTTACTCAGATTAAGGCTACACTAACAGAGCAATCACACTTCATTTTAATCAAGTCATAAATCTCAAGTGTGAAACTTCGGTAACACTTTACAATAAGGTTCATTAGTTAATGCATTTACTAACATGAACTAATTATGAACAACACATGTACAGCATTTATTAATCATAGTTGAACATTTACTAATACATTATTGACATCCAAGTCCATGTTTGTTAACATTAGTTAATGCACCATGAGTTAACATGAACTAACAATGAACTACTGTATTTTCGTTAACTAACGTTAACTAGCATGAAGAAATACAGTAGTAAATGTATTGTTCATTGTTTGTTCATGTTAGTAAATGCATTAATTAACATTAACTAATGAACCTTATTGTAAAGTGTGACCGAAACTTCTTTACTGAACGTTATTGTGAATGCTGACTTGCTGAATCCTAGTGACTCAGTATGTAATATCATTGCACCTGCTGCAGCCATGGCTCAGCAACAAAGTCCCTTGATTATCACGCCAGAGTAAGAGCATAGTTCCTAGTCATAGGAACCTAGAAAATAGACCTAGAAAATAGCTACTTTGAATTTTTCATTCATTCATTCATTTTCTTGTCGGCTTAGTCCCTTTATTAATCCGGGGTCGCCACAGTGGAATGAACCACCAACTTATCCAGCAAGTTTTTACGCAGCTGATGCTGCCATGCCCTAGTAATTTTATACAACCAGGGGCGCCGCTATCAGTTTTGGGCCCTATGAAAGAATATTTGAGGTTGGCAGTAGCTGGTCCAGCTTCAATGACACCTCGGGCAAACAACCCCTCACTGCACCCTAGGTGCCCGAAGGTGAAGTGCAGGGGAGGGGTGGTGGGGGATTTGTGGGAAGAGGTTGTGCCTTAGTTTGCTATTATGTATTAACTTATTGTATGTTACACTTTTATAATAGCCATTATTGATTATTAAAACTGATATTCAGCAAAAGAGACAAAGTATGCTTTGTATTTTTCGAAAAAAAATCAAAGGAGGTAGTTATGTTAGACAGGAATCGGAAACCTTTTTTCAGCCAAGAGCCATTCCTGATTTTTTTGGCTAATGCATTTTTTAAAGAGCCATTGAGGTGTGTTTTTGTACATGCTGAGCAAGTCGTCAAATGCTGTTGAAATTACATGCGCAAGGTTACCATAACAATGTGTTTGCCCTTTATTGGTGTCGCAATTCAAGATAATCCGCAGCACCACACATGCGCTTTAGTCGAAATGTCCTTTTATTGTAAATTTTATTGAGTTCTTATTCATTTTGCTGTAAAAAATAAATAAATTAATAAAATAAAATACAATATAAAGCTAGTTGTTATTGTATTTTCAACAGGAAACTGATTTCTAGTGACAGTTAAAATTCAGAAAAATAAATTGTTTAAATTATTAAAAATGATTACAGTATTTAAGAGAGCCATATGTTTCCCACCACTGTGTTAGAGGCTCCGTTTTGTTATAAATATGCATACAGTGAAGATGACGCTAATATAAATATGCAGCTACACCATGCCTCAACATTTTTAGTGTCTGTTAAGTTAATATCAAAATGAAAAATTGGCAGTTCCTTAAATCATGTTTTTATTTTATTGTTAACGTAGCCAGGGTGATGTGAATGAGGTTATAAAGTAGCCTACACTGACCCTTTGAAGATTTACCCGACTTGTCCTCGGGAGTTTGTTTTCCATATCAAACTTAAGGAAAATGGTGCAAGACTGAAATTTGTGCTCTGTGTCAGTGTGGATCGGGGAAAATGGAGACATCTAAAAGGCGTGGCTGCAGACATTTGCCCATCTGATTGCCCAATCAGATGGGAAGATGTCTGCAGCCACGCCTTTCAGATGTCTCCATTTTCCCCGATCCACACTGACACAGAGCAACAGCACTTTATAACCAAAACAGCCACTTCAGCGTTTCCAAAAAGATCAGTTTTCAGGGCTCATACATTCCGGGGTGGTGTGGACGGAAGGTGTAACCGTAGCAAAACTTATGCGTTTTAAAGCTAAAATATATTAGTGTAAATGGGGCCTTAGAATGATCCTAACTTGCCCCAGGTTAGTGCTGCTCCTGTATACAACTGTTCAACAAACAAGAATTTAATACTGATTGAGTTACATTTTTTACCTAACATTGTCTGTTTTACTCTGTCTTGTTCATGAAATTGGACATTTATTCATCTCAAAGCAACACTGCAGTGTTTTATTCCTCTAATACTTGTAATTTACAAATCATTTGAGTCAATTATCTAATGATCAATTCATAAAAAGAGTCATTTGCATCATTTTGAAATGAATCTGCCATTTTGAACGAATCGATTGAATGGATGATTCAGTAAACTCAACACACACTTTCTTGAAATTCACTATTTCTTTTTTTTGACAATTGCAGATGACATACTGTTCTTTTATAAAGCCATAAATGTTGGTCGATATTGTTCTGACCATCCCTTTGTGTTGCTCCGCAGTAAAGCTGGCATCTGTGAGATGTTTGAGGGCCATCAGGGGCCGGTGACAGGCATCAGTTGTCACAGTGCTGTGGGCCCGGTCGATTTCTCACACCTCTTTGTCACCTCTTCTTTCGACTGGACTGTGAAATTGTGGAGCACAAAGGTAAGACAGAAGGTCCCCTAAACCTTTCTAACATCATCCGAATATTTCATTCTTTTAATTTGACACCATGTGATTTTTTTCTTGACTAACAATCAGCTTATATTAGAGGCTCATGGAATGGATTTAGTCACCATCGACCACTGCATCATTAACAAATTCATTCAAGAGTCAGATTTTATTTGCACTTCTGTTCATTCAGTGATATTTGAGTATTTGACAACAGAGGAAAGTCTTTAGTTTAGTTTGTTGATAACTATGACTTGATTTTTGAATTCTGTATCCACAACAATGATATAATGTGCATCATTTTATGGCTAGCAGAATTTGCGAATGGCTGGTGATTTCAAATATTAGTAACCAAATTGGCTAAAATATTTGAATCGTACTGCACTAGATTTTGGGGGTATTTTGCATATCCCAAAACTGAAAAAAATATATAATTAAGCTGTGAAAAGTATTACTTACTGATTGAATATTGTAATATCCAGTAGTAAGTTGTCATTTTTTTATCATTGTCTTAAAATTGCCTTTTCCTCTCATGACACACATCTACAGCTTCAAAACATGATGTTTACAGTTTTTTCCAATTGTTTACACACAATTACTTGTACTTCAGACACAATGACTATGTACATGTACATGTAACTGATGCACCAACCCCCTGAACCAATTCTGCTAAACTACAAGCACAATTCCTGCTTTACACTCAAATTGCAGGTTTAAAACACACTTTTTTCAAAACACAACACACAATTCTCTGCATTTTGCACAATTTTCATGCAGAAAATCTTTTGTTTTCACAAGGAACACACTGTCATTCACAATTGTAAAGTCAGTTGTCCTACTTTGCATACTAACTCATCACATGAGTAAACACCTGTCACACAGAATTGCAATTTAGAAATTAGAGCTCATCTGGTTCACAACTAGTTTATTGCTCACCCATGTTTTTTAGATGTTTATCTCCCCCTCCATATTATCCATTCCTCAAACCTATTGAGGATTTTTTTTTTCTGTCTGGAGATGGAAAGTGTACGACCGAAATCCACACACACACGTATACCCCTTCTCCAAGCTATAGCAGTTGATGCTTTTCGAGGCTGGATTCGCCATGCAAAGTGACATTTCCCCCACTGCTTGAACACCAAAACAGAAAAGAGGATGCAGTATAGGTGATAAATAATTATTATTATTTATTTTATTTTTTTTTACTGTGACTGTATTCAGTAAATACTGTTGATGGTATGTAGACCATGATATCTGCAACTTTGTGTTGGCTGTGATGAACACTGTGGATACTGTATTTGTGCGGAAAATACAGTCAAATATATTTGTTATTTGTTTGTTTTGTATAAAAACAATACTCTGAAATATTTTTCAATGCACTTCTGTAGGCCTACTGTCTGTAGTAAAGTGTAATACTGAACAGAAAAAGGCTTACAGAAAGTTAAATTGGAGAAGAAGTGGTCAGAGTGTTTTACATTGAGCACATCAGTGTTAAACTGATCTTATAAATGTCTGTTGATGTGATGGCTTGTGTGTGTCATTTGAAAACAAAAGACCATTTTGAGAAGAAATCACATTGTTTTGATCGTAGAGTTTCATTTTGCAGAAGAAATGAAGAGTTTTGCCCAATGTGTGTGTGTTTTGTGATTTGTGTGTAGAGTTCTGACAATATGAGACATGCTTTCAGAAAATGTGTGTAAACAATTGGAAAAAACTGTAATAGAAAAATTAAAAGCAAAAATAAATTAAAGGGGTGGTCCAGAGTGTAATTTTAAGGATTGGTTGTGTTCATAAGATGCAAAGCAATGTGTGCCCATGCTTCACTTGTAGAAAATCACGTTATTTTTCATTCACCTTACTTTGATTATATACAGCTGCTCAGCTAACATGAAAACGACTGGTATATTTCATAGTTCCTCCGAAAGGCCGGGCCTCAAGAGGCTCTGATTGGTCAGCTATACAGCAGTATCAGTTTTCCTGAATCAGACAGAAAATGAAGAGCACACAGCTAAACTGCGTGCTCTCTAAAATACTATCTGTCAAGTGTCTTTCACATATATTCGGAATAGACATGTGTAAGTAATATAAAACATTCACATATCTTTCGCAGTTTGTCAGTTGAGATGTAGAACACGGAAAGCGGCAGCAAACAGCATTTCCCGATGTTTACATCCTTGTTTACGTCCACGCAACAACATACCGTTAACGCTTGAAACTGTGCATATAATAGATCAATTTTAACAAATAAAAATACTTACAGGTTGTGGCTCACAATCCACAGCTTCGTCGGTTGGAGGAATTTTTTAGCCGAATCCAGCACTGAACTGGGAAAGATTCTGGATTCTGTCCATTGTCAAATGCTATCAATATATTTTTTATAATTCTCTGCAACAGAATGGAAATTAAATTAAGCACTTCTCTCTTTGTGTTTTGTCCTTTAGAAGCCCAAATACAGATACTGAACAAGCTCTGTGGAAATAGCAGCGTTTGGATGGCATTTTAGCTTTCTCTGCTATAACATTACAGCACCTCTGGCCACGCCCCTTATCTACTTGTGGTGAATACATGTAACCTGAAGCGCTTGTGATCTCATTACCTGAATGTATTTATTTGTAGTCCCCAAACTTCTTTCGGTGTAGGCTTTGCCTGTAGGCTTTCCAATGTCTCCCTTTGCATTGAACTTTGAGCATATTACATTCAGAGATATTGTTTACGATAACACAGTTACACTAAACATCAACTAAAGTTTAAAACATGATATCGAAGTGGACCACCCCTTTAATAATATTATGTTGTTCGATTCATTTTTAATTAAATACATTTTTCTAAGCAAATTATTCATATTACATGCAGGCAAATATGAAGTACATAAATTATTTACATTAAAAAGTAGAAACTCACTTTAGGCTAGAGATTTAATCTTATTAGGAAAAAATGGATGATGATTTTTTAATGATTGTTAATTGTTTCTCTTGATTTTGCAATAATGAATATTAATGGTGATCCAAACCTTTACTAATTGTCCTAATAGTATTAAACAACACCCATTCTTGCCTTTTTGAAAAACAGTTTTGATCCACAAACGTTGATTACTGTACATATAAATCATTTTATCCCACTATATATTTGGCGGCCTTAACTTATAAATAAACTTAATACATGCCTGAACTTACTGTGTTGATAATGAATTGCAGAACACTTCTAGTGCTCTTGAGGTGGGATACAGGTAGGGTGAGGGACAGGTTTGGGGGTATGGGTACGTTTAAGGTTGGGTTAAGGTGTAAGAAATGGTCAATAGTGTACTTTCAAATTTAATTACAGAAATACATTACAGATGCAATTACATGCAGGTTCTTAGTCAAACATAAGTATAATGTAAAAACATATTTAGACAATAAATACATTATAGCAGATGATTATTTTCAAAGAAAGCCAAGGCAAGTTTATTTATGTAACATATTTCATACACAATGGTAATTTTACGTGCTTTACATAAACAGAAATAAAAGAGACAGTGTAAGATTAGCTAAACAGATGGGTTTTAGGTCATGAATTGAATGTGCCCAAATTTCTAGTTTATTTGATCCTAAAGATCTGAGTGATTTCTTAGGTTTGTATTCAGTGTGTATATCTGTAATGTATTGAGGTCCTACAGGCCATTAAGTGATTTATAGACAAGTAATAATACTTTAAAGTCTATTCTAAATGTAACTGGGAGCCAGTAAAGACCTGAGGACAGGTGTGATGTGCTCTGATTTCCTCATTCTGGTCAGAATACTGGCCGCAGCATTCTGGATGAGCTGCAACTGTCTGACTGTCATTTTGGGAAGGCCAGTGAGAAGTCCATTACAGTAATCCACCCTGCTGCTGATAAAAGCATGAACAAGTTTCTCTAAGTCTTCACTGGAAACAAAGCATCTAATTATTGCAATGTTTTTGAGATGATAGCTGATTATTTACTGCTTTGACATGACTACTGAAAATATTCTTAACCTTATTTTTAGTTGTTTCAGTGTAAGTTCAAAGTACTTAAGGCCAAATATTTTGTATTTGAGGAAATGACCCTATTTTGATTCAAAGACAAAACAAGCTTAAAACCACTTATAAAAAGCTGTAATAGATTTGGTTGAATTATACTGGAGCATTTTTTACTTTTTGTTCATTTTGATGCCTTTTCATAACGTACAGTACAGTACAAACCAGGTACTAATTAAGTTTGATGACCAGTGGTTGAACTAGCTATTGCATTCCTGGCTCAAAACACAAGCAAGTACGGGTTGTCAGACTGAGGACCAAAAGGAGCGAGCCATACTATCGAGCCCCAAGGCTGATTTAAACCGTGTTAGGAATAAAAGCAACGGCACACAATAGAAGGGATATTTTCCATATTAAAAGAAGTTTTTGTTCTAACCAACACCTAAAGTTTATATTTTAGAAACTGCTTCTATTTCTTGCAGCTGAACAACATAAAACTTTGACAACGATTACCTCAGGTACACCTCATCCAGTGTTAAATGCTATTAATGTGAGTTTGAATGCCATTTTACATGACGTTTATTGTCATACTAATGAAAGCAGCAGCAGATAGTTCACCTCAGATCTTAAAAATAAAATATTGTAACCATTTAAAATTGAACTTCAGAACTGTGACTCAGTGCAAACCAACTAATATCAGTGAAGCAGCATCTACATTTAATAATGTTAAAGAAGTTTAATATGTATTAATTAGATTATAAACCTTACCCTTTTGTTGGAGTGCAGTGAGTGCACTATTCTGTGCCTCTGCATGGCTGTATTTAAATTTCTGTCGTGTTTTGTTTGGTGCAAACAGCCAAATTGCTTATCACTGCAAATCTTGTCACGTAGTGTGTTTTTAGGACATGGGGTTACAATGTAACCTGCTCACCAAATGTTTGTGTTAATAATATTTAAATTATTTGCTTATTAATAACCTCATGTGGAACTCTGAATCTGTGTCTCATTTTTAAGTCTGCCAATGTCCACCAGAGGTCGCATTTTGGTTGAGGACACATACTTTGAGAGCCTTCTGACTGAAAACTTTTCCAACAAGCCAATTCTGGGTGCTGAAATAAAAGTGGCTAAACTGACATTGGACTTTTAATAGAGACCAAAACAAAGACAGACGTTCTGGCACAAAACGCACATTTTCAAAGCAGAATATCTGACTTCAGCATTGTTTTTCAGATAAACCAGAATGTTCACTTAGCACGTTTCTTAAATATCTGCTAACTTATTATGGTATTTATATGCTTTAGAAGAGTCAAAAACGTACATACAGCACCTTTAAAGGCCCTTTTAAACCCTGCTTTGTTAATGAAGACAGTATCTTGGCGGTTTCTTGTACATGCAAGTAAATCCATTCTGCATCCAGAGCTTTGAGGCCACTGGACAGCAGCGTTTTGCCCTTGAGTTTAATCTGCGAGTTCAGAAATGAATGATTGAGTCTCTTGATTGAGGTTCAAACCACATGGACCGGAGAGATTGAGCAAGCTTCGGGTTAAGGGCGGGAGACGTATGGACATGGTTGTGCTCACAGATACTGCAATCTGTGTCTGGAGATACTGGCTCAGATCACATTAACCACAGAGTGAGGGAAGCATGAAGGCCAAGTATGAATAAAAGATGGACAGAGAAGGAATGTTAGGGAGGAGAGAGGCATGGATGTTGAAAAAAAGGAAAAAGGAAAGGCAATGGAAAAGCAGCTTGAAGAAGAGATGTCAATGACAACACCATAGAAGAAAGAAGTAGAAGTAGTTAAAGGGACAGTTCACCCACAAATGAAAATGATGCCTTCATTTTTTCGGCCTCATTCCTGGATGACTTTCATTTATTTGTAAAGCCCCGGTCAGATCACATGACTTTTGTCATGATTTTGGTACAATTTCCTTGATGTAGGGTGTCGTGAGAAGTCGTAAACGACAAATGGGTATCGTGACACAACATTCAATCATTTCATTTCTTCAATGTGGCATAGTTCATGACAACCGATACCATGTCCGTGACACCAGCTCGGAAATTCTAGCATGTTTCATTTTTATTCACGATGAGTTCTGTCGCATGGGTGACACTGGACAATAGGAGCCCATAATTTCTCAGTTATATCTGCGGGCAGTGTTGGGGAGAATACTTAGTAAATGTATTTAGTAACAGAATACAGAATACCTGCTTTAAAATGTATTTGGTAACGTATTCCGTTACTTTGCTTAATCCTGGTACTGTATTCTAAATACTTGGAATACTTCCCCTTAAAAACAGCTATTAAGGTTATTAAAGAAAAGAAAAACTTCAAAATAGTTTATGTAAAACCAAGGTAATGTAACAGGTTTTATCCAACGTTTTAATTTCTATTATGAAAACTTCTCACCTAAGAACAATATTGAAAATATTAGAAGAATTTAAAATGTGTTTGCTTTACAAAAATGTAGACATTAAAATGAACAAGTTTTCTTTTAAGGTTGTTAGCTGGCAGGCAGAGATAGCACTGCACTGTCAGGTTTCGCTCACCCCTCTCATTCTTTAAAGAGAAAAAATGCTTGAACTTTTAAGACGTGATTGCATTTTTTCCTTTACTGCTGCTAGAAAGTTACTTCAGTTGCGGCTACAACCCCTCGAGCTCCCCGTCTGAATCCTCCATAGTTGTACACTCAAGTTAACCAGGGCTGCCAACTTTGGCTAAGGTGCCCATAAGTCCCGCCAGCACTTGTGTCAGAAAGGCAAATGTAAATTTAAGAAGCATAAACGAAACCTCTGAAAGCGCAAACGAATAATCAAGCAGCGAATTCACAAACAATGACGGCAAAAAAAGTAGTTTATTTGAAAATCATGGTTGTTGTCCGGTTGTTTGGTGTTTGCGATCGTCCTTTTTGCTGTGTGAGAAACTGGAGGTGTGGCGTGAGAGCATGAGAACAGGGTCATTCGCGTGAGTCTCACTGAGTTAACGCTGGTGATTGCAGTCGGGAGTGTAGCTTCTGTTATTATGGTTTCAGTTTAGGAATATTGTTATGGGCCAGACACGCATCGCCCGAAGTATTCCAATGGTATTAGGAAAGTAACTGTATTGTAAGTACCCTGTTTAAAAATAGTAACTGTAACGGAATACAGTTACCCATGAATAGTATTCTTAATACGTACCGGCGGTACATGTATTCCGTTACTCCCCAACACTGTCTGCGGGTGCTGCCGTCAATCTGTTGATATGGTAATCAAAAAATAGGCTGCATATTTACTTATGGGTGGGCCCCGGGTGCATAAGATCAATCATTGCGTATACACACTTTAACTACTTTTTCTAAAATATTAAGGTGTTTTAAGCAATTTTATCTGACAGACACAAAAATAACTCCAAAAAATACACTAAAATTAAGATACAAATTACCAAATACTAATATAAATACCAAAGGAAATTATTTTTAAAAAAAATTATTTCTGAGAAAAATATTCAAATTATTTTTTTGTTTCTGGCCGTCCACTACTAGACTGCTTAACTGTGCGGTGATGAGTTGTTCTGCCACATGGAAAATAAGGATTTAAGTAATGCTCCACTGTATGTGTTGTATCACAAACCTCTTTTTAATTTCGATATTTTGTCTTGAGCATCTGATTTTTCCTTGGTGCTGATGTGCTTTCATTTTCTCTGTCTCATCTCAGCAAGTTCAGGCGAGGGAGTGTTTAATAAGCAACCCTGACAGGAAAATATAAGCTTGAAAGAAAATATCTTAATATTAAAAAGGATATATAAGGTTGATCCTATCAGTGTCATAATGAATACCCTTAAATAATGTAGCCTAGTTGTCAGCAAGTATCAGTGATTATTAAGATTGAAATAAGTATTTAAAAATTAAATTAAGATAATAAATAATATTGTAGCAACACTTGTGACTACTTTGAGATATAACGCTCATCGTATACATCACGGGATGACTGATCGTGAAGGAATGTGTAGTCTGGCACATTTGTTACCCACGACAAGTCAAGACTTTATCAAAACAAAATCACACAATCTGACAGAGTAACCTTGGTAACTGCCAATAAAAATTATGTGATCTGACCGGGGCTTAACACAGATTGGGAACGAATGAAAAGGGAATTCATTTTTTAAGCTTCAAAAAATTTGCAGAATGTCTTATTTGTAACGATAAACACATTTTGAGTTATATTATAGATTTGTGTGGAAAATGATGATGATTTACAGTAATTTACAGGGTTGAGAAAACATGTGGATGAGTATATGATCAGATATTTTACACTTTTGCTCAAAATTTTGGCATCAGTAAGTTATTTAAAAGAAATTAATATTTTTTTCTTTTAAGAAGTTGTACTTTTATTAACTAAAAATTTTTTTTATTTGAGCAAATACTATAAATTGAACAAAAATTGTGGCAAATTTGTGTGGAATATAACAATATTTATATTTCAAATACAATCTTTTGTTATATTACACAGATTTCAGATTTCTGTTTCATATTTGTAACATTTTTTGTAGATTTCTGTGTATGCCTCATTCCACGAAAATAGTTAACAACTGAACTGTTTTCAACATGGTTAATATTATTATTATTATTATTATTTTGAGCACCAAAGCAGAATATTAGAATCATTACAGTGTATTTAGAATACATATCCAAATCCAAACATTATTCGATCGGGTAACACTTTAATTTAGATCACAACAAACCATTAACTAACACTTCTAGCTTAATAAACTACTAATTAGCTGTTTATTAATAGTTGGTAAGGTCGAAGTTGGGTTAAGGTTTTGGGTAGGATTCAGGATGCAGAATAAGATCCTATTTTAAAACTACTAATGAACAGTTAATATCTTAATACTATGCAGGTAATAAGACAATAAGTAATAGCAGGAGTTTTGACCTAAAGTGTATAATGTTTCACAATGTTACAACTTTTTCTGTATTTTTCATCAAATAAATGCTTGTTGTGAGTTAAGAAGCTTCTTTAACATTAAATAACTGCACCAAATGCACACTTTTGAACTGCAGTAAACATTTTGTGAGCACTATACCAAGTTAACAAGGAGTTAAAAAGTAGAAACGACCAAATAAACTGGAGTAGATGGTGAACACGGGTCATTTAACAGGGAAGTGGCACATCTACTGCCTCAGGCCCTGCAAGGGAAACACTGAGCTGTGTGAATGAGATCTACAGTTTACATATCATATTCTCACACTCATCGCTATCTATGTGCACAAGGCTACGTAAAGTGCTGAGCTTCCCTAAACCACAACATACCATCCTGTCACTTTAAGTTGGACTCCATGCATTTTCTCCCCAAATCTTACACTTTGTGCATTCTGACAGATATTAAAACATTCCTGGGGTGTTATAGATGTGCGGGTGTTATTATTTGGGGACGGGGGAATTCCTTTCCCTTTGAGCTGAGCCGCAGGAATGCATGCTTGTCTCTTTCTCCTGCATGTGGTTGTGGTCACACCTTTGACTGGAACTTTATTATCGCTCACAATAATATGAAATTCAGATTTCACCTGGCTTGCTATTTTTAGACATAGACTAGTTGCCATGTTATGGTATAAATAATTAGGTTATATTTCATGCTGCCTTTTAGACAGTCGTCATTTTGCAGCTTAATATCAATAAGCTCTCATTGAGTTAGAATTTGAAGACTTCAACTTAGTAGGTCTGGATTAGTAAAAGTTAACATTTACTTGTACATTTTCTCAGTAGGATGCAAAATAGACCATGTACACTGTACTAAAATACTAAAGACTCCTAGTTAACATGTAGCTGCAAAGTTATATAATAAATAATAACTAAAGTGGACCATCAAATTAAATTGTAAGCAAAAATAGGGGCTCATTTGGGATGCAAAATTGATCATGTAGGGTGTACTAATATAATACAAGTACTAGTTAGCATGTAGCTGCAAAGCTACTTATAGTATTCAAAATATCTAAAGTGGATCTTTAAAAGAAAATGTTTGAAGATATGGGGGCTCGTCCGGGATGCATACTACAAAGTCTACTAATACTCTAATGCTTCCAAGTTAAAATATAGTTGTAAAGTTACTTATAATCTACAGGAAAAACAAAAAAGGGTTTGCAGATATGGGAGCTCGTCCGGGATGCAAAATAGACCATGTACATTGTACTAATATATTTAAGATTCCTAGTTAACATATAGCTGCAAATTTATATAATATATAATATCTAAAGTGGACCATCAAATAAAAGTGTTAGCAGAAATAGGGGCTCATTCGGGATGCAAAATAGATCATATAGAGTGCCCTAATATAATGATGAGTACTAGTTTACATGTAGCTGCAAAGTTACATATAGTCCTCATAATATCTAAAGTGGATCTTTAAAAGAAAATGTTTGCAGATATGGGGGCTCGTCCGGGATGCATACTACAAAGTCTACTAATACCCTAATGCTTCCAAGATAAAATATAGTTGTAAAGTTACTTATAATCTACAGGAAAACAAAAAAGGGTTTGCAGATATGGGAGCTCGTCCGGGATGAAAAATAGACCATGTACATTGTACTAATATACTTAAGATTCCTAGTTAACATGTAGCTGCAAATTTATATAATATATAATATCTAAAGTGGACCATCAAATAAAAGTGTTAGCAGAAATAGGGGCTCATTCGGGATGCAAAATAAAACATGTAGAGTGCACTAATATAATGAGTACTAGTTAACATATAGCTAGTACTCATTATAACATAAGTGGATCTTTAAAAGAAAATGTTTGCAGATATGGGGGCTCGTCCGGGATACATAATAGACCATGCACAGTGTACACATATATTAATGACTCCTAGTTATTGTAGTTGCAAAATTACTTACATTCCACATATTATCTAAAGTTGACCATCCACAAAACAAAAAAAAAGGTTTGCAGATATGGGGGCTCATCCGGGATGCGAAATAAACTATATACAGTGTACTTGTATACTAATGACTCCCAATTAACATGTAGCCGTAAAGTTACTTATAATCCACACAATATCTAAAGAGGACTTTCAAAATAAAGTGTTAGAAGATACTGGGGGCTTATTGGGGGATATGTCAGCTCTTCTGGGATTAAAATAGACAATTTACAGTGTACTGATACTCCGATAATTGCTTGATTAGATTTAGTTGCAAAGTTGTTTATAGTCAACACAATGTCTAAAGGAGACCATCAAAAGAAAGTGTTTGCAGATATGGGGGCTCGTCCGGGATGCAAACTAGATATTGTAGTGTACTAATATACTAACAACCCTTGGTTACAATGTATTTGCTAATTTACTTATATTCCACAAAAGATTTAAAGTGCAACATCAAAATAAAGTGTTAGTAGACACTGGAGGCTCATTTGGGATAAGGCAACTAATAATTGGGTAAGTGATCCAAAATAGACTATTTACAGTGTACTCTGATGACTGCTGGTTGACATGTAGTTGCAGAGTTACTTATATTTAACACAATGTCTAAACTGTCAAAAGAAAGTCTTGCCTAAATATAGAACATAATGTTGTGTTCGTTAAGCAGATTTTTCCATTTGTTATGTAACCAAGTTCAGACAGACAATTCTGTTCTCTTTACTGGTGTCCTACAAAACACAGAAGGGGAAAACAGTAGTATTTTTCCCATCAGTGCTCGGTCACTGTTCGGAAAAATTCTTCTTGCATCCTAATTTGTGTCTTTAAAGTGTTCATGTCCTTGATGACTTTTCAATCTGCATTACAGTTCTTGTTCAGATCGATGGTGGTGGTGGTGGTGACAGCACATATAAGCACCTTTTTTTCTGACAGGTACATGAGCTTTTGGAGACTTTAATGCATATAAACACAAAATCCCATCTCTAGATGTCTGCGCAGGCATGATAGAGGTTATGGAATGAATGAGAGGTCTGCTGCTCTCAGGAATATGCACATCACGCTCTGTTAGAGGGAAAAAAGTGCTCTGCAAACTGATCTGTAGTCCTCCGGGAGGCCAGAATCAGCACTGGCGCCTTCAGGATTTGGATTTGTGGTTGTGGATCCTGTGGATTAGATCCACTGATGAGAAAAGTTAAAGTATTAATTGAATTTATCTGTCTGTCTGTCTGTCTGTCTGTCTGTCCTTCCATCCGTCCGTCTGTGTCTATATCTATTTGTCTATCTATCTATCTATCTATCTATCTATCTATCTATCTATCTATCTATCTATCTATCTATCTATCTATCTATCTATCTATCTATCTATCTATCTATCTATCTATCTATCTATCTATCTATCCTGTCTGTCTGTCTGTGTCTGCTGTCTGTCTATCGCTTGATGGCCGTACAAATTGTTTTATCATTGTTTTATTTCTCTGTGATTGATCATATGAATGGTATAAACAGGTTTTAACTTGCTGCAGTTTGTTTCATGTTTTTTTTATATATATTTTTTTGTAAGTAACCTCTTATAAATGTATTTGATTTCATTTTCTTTTTGGCTTAGTCCTTTTATAAATCCGGGGTCACCACCATGGAATGAACCGCCAACTTTTCCAGCAAATGTTTTACGCAGCGGATGCCCTTTCTGCCGCTACTCATCACTGGGAAGCGCACACACACGAACATGGGGAGAACATGCAAACTCCACACAGAGACGCTAACTGACCCAGCCGAGGCTCGAACCAGCGACCTTCTTGCTGTGAGGCGAACATGCTACTCACTGCGCCACCTTGATCAAAGCATATAAAAACTTTTACAAAGTATTTAATAAAGCTGTTTCCAATGCCTTACCCAGAGATGGGTTGTGGCTGGAAGGGCATCCACTGTGTAAAAACTTGCTGGATAAGTTGGCGGTTCATTCAGCTGTGGCGACCCCGGATTAATAAAGGCACCAAGCCGACAAGAAAATGAATGAATGAATGTTTCCAATGCCAATAATAGGTGATAAACTGTCATTTAACTCTGAATTTAAAACTGCAAGGTGATCCTTCTGAGATCATTATAATATGCCAATTCTGGTGCTCAAGAAATACAACTCAATCACTTATTTCATAAACTTAATATTATTACCATGTGTTTCATCATAATAAATAGTAATTCATAACACATCAAATTTGTAGCATTTTATTAGCATAAATCATATCAGACAGTGTTTTAAGGAGGATAATAAAAAGTTATGTGTTTGCAGTGAAGGTGTGTCGACTGTGGTGTATTTTGATGTTACAGTGACACACACTTATACACGCATTCTCCAGCATGTCTTCATCAGTGTATGTGGGTCTGCACTGCTCCGCCCAGCCGTCTCCTCATACCTGTTGAGAACACATTCAGCATCTCTCTCTCTGTCTCTCTCTTATTCTCTTTTCTTGTACGCCACAGACAGCTGTTACACTTAGGTTACAGTACACCTAGGAGAGACTTTCATCTCCAGTTTTTTTATGACACTGCTTGAATGTGCAAAGGTTTTAATTAAGCCGATCCCAGACGGGCCCCAGGGCTGCAGCAGCGCCACTCTGTCTACCGCCGATGCCACTCTCTCATTCTCTCTCTCTCTCTCTCGCTCTCTCTCTCTCTCTTTCTGTCCCCTTACAACCCCACACCTTCTTATTCATCCTGTTCACCCTCTCCTGCAAAACTTGCATGCAGTGTAGGGCTGTGCAATATCACGCTGTACAGTTGTAGTCAGAAATAGGCCTCCTGTTAAATTTTAAATTATTTTAATTATTTTATCTTATTTCCCCAAGATTTTAAATTTTTTTATGATTATTTTTTTTAATTTTATTCAGTAATTTAATAGTACAATCAGTTTACAAATATTTACCTCCTTTTTACTTCCCCTTTTCCCTCCCCTCACCAACAGCAGCAGTGGCTGTCATTAGATGTTGCTATCATAAATCCAGTAAATACAGATAAATAATATCTAAATACAATAAAGACTCAATAAATAAATAAAAAAAATTAAAAACGCACACATATAGAACATAATACTAGTAAAAATTATTTTAAAAATGCATAAATACAATACCAATACTATATTAATAATACATAAATAAATCAATTAAGATAATTACACTTTTACTGTGCGTCTCACCACAGACACCTTAATCATTCTCCAAAACTGCCAAAAAATTTCCCCATCTTCTCTGATAAACATCCAATTTATCTAGTAATCTATATGTCATTTTTCATATGCTGCCACCTTCCCTTGTTCTACAATCCATTCTTGAAATGATGGTGGACCTGCTGAACATTCCCTCATGATGACTTTTTCTTCCAATCATAATACTTGTTTGAATCCACTCAGACATCTTCACACCAGATCCCAACAGGAACAGTTGATATATGTTAGGACAAAAAGAAAAGCAGCATCCAGAAACATCCTGAACATAATTATGCACTTTAACCCAGAATTCAGGACCACAGGGCAGGCATCAAGTCTCCTTCACTTTCACATCTCCAGCATTCAGCAGAGTCCTTCAACCCAAGCCTGAAAAGCCTACTCAGAGTCCAATAAAAACGATTCAAATTTTTAATTGTATTAAGCGTACTCCTAAATTCACATTACTTTACAGTTTTGGCAATTTTTTTCCCATGTTTATCGCTAAATGTACAATTTAGCTCTTTAAGGTCAAACTGTTTTAAGCAACCCGGGCTCATTGTGGAAACGTAGCCCCGCGGACGTTTCTGCGGACCGCGATTTACGTCCCGGGAGGTACGTATTCGAGCGGTTTTTGTTTTCGCGGATTCGCGAGAGGCCGCTGTGCATGCTTTTTCGCGTCTCGGGCGGCTCTCGCGCGAAAAGCCGCCGGATCGGCCGACTCGGCCGCCCTCCTCTTCCTCCTCCTCCTTCCCTAAACCCGAGCGACGGTTCGCAAAAGCCGTCCAGAAAAAAAAAAAAAAAGCAAAAGCCCTCGTCTTCGATCACGTTTTCGGATCCTGCCGCATTCTCGCCCTTATTTTTCGGATTCCGTTTTTCGTCTTACCTGATTTCCGAAACCTGCTGTTCCCCGGACTCGATCCCAGTCGTCGTCTACCGCAGCCGGCTCCTCCTCCTCCGGGGCCTCCGCTCCGGCGACGCAGCGCTGTGAGCTAAGCGGACAAACTGATTGCATCGGGAAAGCCCTCCACTTGGAGGCGAGCCGTCGGCCGGCGAGCGCGAAGAGGAGGGGCGGAGCGGCGCCACACCGCCCCGTGGCGTTCGCTCGAAAAAAAACTAAACGCGGCCTTTACGTACCTCCGGCCACGTAAATCGCGGCCTCCAGAAACGTCCGCGGGGCTACGTTTCCAGAATGAGCTTGGGTTGGTTTTCAGAGCAGAATAGATACCCCTCCCCCCTTTTTTTTTCACTAACCATTTACAATACACTGAAACTTCGTGCCCTCTGCCATGTGCTCTAAGAACAGTGTTGCCAGATATTCCCCGCCCGTCCCCTCGACTGTGTTCTCGAGACTGAGACCCCCCCTTTTTTCATGATTTCACAACCGTCACAACCCCAGCGTGTACTCTTGGTGTGCCTTCAGGAACAGGGTTGGGAAACGTTGGTCTGAAACACCCAGAAAAATGCTGCTTGTTTAAACTACTTATTAAAAACGAGTTGAAACAACACATTTCTTAAGGTTTTTTGGGGGGGAACAACTTAACTGTTTTATGTTAAATCCACTTAAATTGGTCAGAACTATGAAGTTAACTGAATCTATTTGTGTTGGGACGACATGAAGGAATTGTGTAGAACCCAGCATTACAGTAAAGCACTAAAAACTGCAGGACTCCACACTATTTATTCATGTTATCCCAACACAAATCCATTAAGTGAAGTTATTTGGTTTTAACAAATTTATGTCAGGACACTGGCTTGATCTCTCTCTCTTTTTCCTCTTTTCTCTGTCCCTGTTACCTGTCTCCTCTAATTTCCTTGCTATTTAAGCTCTCCTTTTTCCACTTTACAGTTGCTAGTGCGTCCTGTCGTTATTCAGGCTATCTTGCTCTTCACTATGTTATCTTGTCTTGTTCGTTCCTGACATTGTCATTTATGGCTTCATGTTTTTGACTGTTCTTTTTCTTTTTGCTTGGTTGCCATTTTTTTTCTCTTGGATTCATCACGATCAGCCACCTACTTTCAACTTCGCCTGTCTGACCCTGAGCTTGTCTGTCCTCCGCTGCCCCATCTGCCTCCCAATCGATGGCCGCCTGCCTGACTTCTCTCACGCCTGACATTTTGGACACTGGTTGCTTGTTTGCCTTTTGCTCTCGCCGAGCGATCACCTCACTGATCACTTTTGAGTCGTAAGCCTCGGCTCATCGTTGTTTTAAACAATCTAAATACAATCTTTTGTTTTGACAGCAAATGCCTTTGCGTTTTTCTCTCTGAGTATGACAAATTTAAGTGGATTTAACATAAAACAATTACATTTTCCCCCAAAAAACTTAACAGTTGTGTTGCTTCAACTCGCTTTAAACAATCAGCAAAAGTTATTTTCTGAGTGTTTTAGACCAGCGTTTCCCAACCCTGTTCCTAAAGGCACACCAACAGTACACATTTTCAACCTCTTCCTAATTAAACACACCTGAATCAACTCATCAGGACATAAGAAGAGACTCAAATACCTGAAGTTAATGATAAGGGAGACACCCAAAATGTGTACTGTTGGTGTGCCTCCAGGAACATGGTTGAGAAACACTGTTCTAGACAACAGTAACTAGACACTTTAAAGACTATATGAAATCACATTTAACAATGTTTATCTTGCGAGCGCACATTGTTGTTCTGTAGGTGAACAGATAATCCAGAGCATGTGAAAATAAATGTTTGTTTTGGTGATCTTCAAAATTAAAATCTGAACATTTGCTTCCGGCTTTGGAGCATACCTGTCCATCCTCCCGTTTTTCATGGGATTCTCCCGTATTTTACGGTTCTATCCCGCTATCATCCCGTAAAGGTATTTTCCCGTATTTCTCCCGTATTTTCAGTCTTTCTCTGAACAGCCGAGCCTCCCTATACCCAACCCATACCGCCGAACCACCAGGGGTCGCCCCTTGCTCTAAAACGTGAGTCGTCTGTGCTTTCGCTTTGTTTAAGAATGAAAACATGAAAACGCTTATAAATAAATATTAAAAACGGTGAGATTCCATTGCCTTTTGATTACAGGAGCTGTCACCCATCCTATACAATCCTCAAAACATAACTTATAACAGTCTTATAACTTAATGGTGCATGACTGTGACGGTGCTCCATAGTAATAAAAAGATGCTGTTTCCCAAACGGATTCTGTACACGCGATTTGAAGCGGAGCGAAAGTCTGGCTTTTGGGTGCGTGTTTAAACAGACACACACACATAATTAATAATAATAACATATAAAGATGTCGATCTTGGTGTTTTTTTTCCCCAAACACAACTAATTTCTTCTTAAATGAGCATAAAAAGTAAGGAAAGCAGTCGAATGCTTTCATTATAACATTAGATGTGTGCATTTTTAAAGTGACACCTATTATTTAATGTAAAAAAAATCTTATTAAATGCGAGATTCATTCGTTGCTCTTTAATCAGAATGTGTAAGTTATACAGTGGAGAAACGGCTAATGAGTTTGATAGCTTGATTCTGTTTCATTATAATAGCTATTCATTTTAATAAGCTAATGTATTTGCTGCGAATGTATATATTTATTTTTCTTTTGTTAATAATCATTTTTAAACATATTACTGATCATTTAACTGTTTATTTACAATGAAACAGCTAAAAATGAGCAAATTAATTTAGTAATTTGGGGATTTTTTAAAGGGGGATTTGGGGAATCCCTTATTATGGTGGCCATATCCCTTATTTTCACATCCCAATGTTGACAGGTATGAACTTTGGAGTGGTTGTTTCAGCTCACTCTGAATAAATAGTTTGAATAAGTATTATTTTGAGTGTACTCTCACCATATTTTGTTTTCATCTTGTTTTTTTGTGTGTGTCACGTCAGCAAAACAAGCCGCTGTACTCGTTTGAGGACAACGCAGACTATGTGTATGATGTGATGTGGTCTCCGGTTCACCCTTCACTCTTCGCTGCTGTGGACGGCATGGGACGCCTGGATCTCTGGAACCTGAACAACGACACTGAGGTGAGGAGACGCTCTCGGTTCAGATCCCGCCAGGCCAGAGACGCATCAAAACAACAACAAGTTCCTCTCTGTGTGGGCGTCTCCCCGCAGGCCGCGCTTAAATCAGCTCTTGACAGCTCACACACACATAGTCTGCAAGCTTGAGACTAATTACTCCGATGTGTGCGGATTCCTCTTTCTCGCCGCCATTCCAGAGTCATTGAGTTCCCATGGGCTGCAAACCAGCCGAGCGCTGCAAACTCTCCAGATTTATGGACAATCACAGCTCAGGTTCATAAAATATGATATAAGAACATATATGGAAAATATTTGACTATATCGTGCTTTGTCATTTTATCAGTGTTTTTAAAACAAGTTTCGGCTGAGAAGGAAAATTAGGTAAGATAGTTACTACATTTAAAACAATAAATATCTGGATTTTATCATATGCATACAGCAGTTCTGTTTGGTTCCCAAATCTAATTGGCTGATAGCCGTGAGATATTTAAGTAATATCAGCACTCGTACTACCTCTTCACCCTTGTGTATTACTCCGCCCACACGAGCGGCAAGCCGAAGACTACAGTTTAAGAAATATTGCAGCTGTTGGACAACATAATGTACTTTTGAGGCTTTTTAGGAGAAAATGTAGTTGTTTAGACAACAACTATGTAGTTTGTTTATAGGATAGTGCTTATTTGAAATATTTATAATTTCGGAGATTCAGTGCATCGGCGGAAGAAAGTAGTTCCTCTTACAAAAGGTTTTTTAGACTCTCTGTGTTTGATTTTCTTTTTTATATACATAATTGTGCCTTCGAAATGTTGTATAAATGCATTATCACACTTGTAGCAGTGTGATGTGGCTGTATATCATCAATACAGCCATATCGTACTGCTACGAGTGTGATACTGCTCATACATATATATATATAGACATATTTATTTATATTATATTATATTATATTATATTATATTATATTCACTCCCAAAATCAGTCAAATTAGGTTATTTGCCCAGTTTTTGCAGTGTCTTTAATTGTATGATCATAAAACATATATATAAATTTGATCTAAAATATAAAATATTTAGAAAATTTTAATAAAATCACAGATAAAACAAAAAATATTTCTCTGCCATGGTGAAATTTAGTTAAATCAGCAAAATAAAGGCTGTGATTTCAGAGACATGTGCTACATTTTTGAATAAATTAAAAAATGTAATAAAAGTTTATACAGTAAAAGTAAACAAGCTTAATTACATACAATTTCTCTAAAAATAAGTCTTAATATAATTGACTTTTTTTGTTTAGATATCATTAAATCATGGCCAAAACAAGACAGATTCAGCTTTTTTTTTATCTGCATTTAGCCTTTGTAGAAAGATAATATAAATATTTAGTATAGTTCTAAAAGATTACTTCTCTAAAGCTCAGCTTTGCACATTGTACTGCTCTGATTTACTGCATTAAATGTTTTAATTAGAAAAACTGTAATACATTTAATGTTCTTTAGTCATGGTTTTCTGAAACAAAAATACAATACAATACAATTTCAAAAGAATAACTATAGAAAACTTTTATGCTTACTCTTTTGGTCCAAGAATCACTATTAATCTTCATTCATTCATTCATTTTCTTTCGGCTTAATCCCTTTATTCATTAGGGGTTGCCACAGCGGAATGAACCGCCAACTTATCCAGTATATGTTTAACACCCCAACACGGGGAGAACATGCAAACTCCACATAGAAATGCCAACTGGCGCAGCCGGGACTCGAACCAGGGACCTTCTTGCTGTAAGATGACTGTGCTATCCACTGAGTCACCTATTAATCTTTAATTTTATGAAATTGATTACTAACATCTTTACAGTTTTTCTTGATGTTTTTAATGATTCTTCAGAAAATGAGGCAGAAACACTGATTAAGCGCATTGTGTTGGCATGCAGAATGGTGAGCTCATATTAACTGTTATATGCCGGATCCAGCAGCGTATATCACTGATGATGGATTGTCATTGTACATCACATGCTAAGAGATCGTTGTATATGACAGACACGCGGTGCTGGACGAGAGTGTAGCCGTCTGTCTTGTGTGACATGAGAACTGCTTTGCCTGTCCACTGAGAAATACACACCCACTGTCATTACACACACACACACACACATGCACAGTTTTGAGATCAGCTCTGACTGTCCACTGAGAAATACACACCCACTGTCATCCCACACACACTGTTCTGAGATTTGCTGTGACCAATAAATGCTCCATCGTTGTAAATCATGTGCTAACATCAGCTTGATCTCAAACCTGAGCTTGTTTACGTTCTAAACACGTTTGTGATGCTTGAATGTTGTTGTTTTTTATCTTTCATTTAAAAAAAGGTTTTTTTGTGATGAACCTTATAAGCTGTTATCTGGTCACCACTTGTCATGCACTAGTCAAATCAAATCTAGTCAAATCAAATCTAGTCCTATTTAAAAATAATAATGAGATCAGCTGGATTCTGTGCATTGACAGAATTTAGACAGCACAATATTAAAATTTAGATAACAGCAAAAGTGAGTGTAAATATATTATTAAAAGTGATATTATTGAAATAAATAGATATTTTTAGATGTTGTTTGTATTGGCACAGCTAATGGAGATCCAATAAATACAGTATTATAATGTACAGTATAAAAACAGTATTGAGACCTGCTGAAGACTCCATATTATTAACAGTGATAAAGTCGGCATTTATAAAGAATAATTTAACTCAAGCAAATGAAAATATTATATAAATATATACAGTCAAAGTCAGAATTATTAGCCCCATTTTTATTTTATTTTTTAAATATTTCTCAAATGATGTTTAACAGAAGCAAGGAAATTTTCACAGTATGTCTGATAATATTTTTTTTATAGAGAAAGTCTTTTTTTGTTTGATTTCGTTTTTTTTAATAATTTTAAAAAAATATTTTAAGGACAATATTATTAGCCCCTTTAAGCTAAAATTTTTTTGATAGTCTACAGAATAAACTGCTTAGTTAACCTAATTAACCTAGTTAAGCCTTTAAATGTCACTTTAAGCTGTATAGAAGTGTCTTGAAAAATATCTAGTCAAATATTATTAACGGTCATCATGACAAAGATAAAATAAATCAGTTATTAGAGATGAGTTATTAAAACTGAAATGTTTAGAAATGTGTTAAAAAATCTTCTCTCCGTTAAATTGGGGGAAAAAATAAACATGGGGGCTAATAATTCAGGTGAGCTAATAATTCTGACTTCAACTGGACACTATGGGCCCTATCGTACAACTGGCGCAATGAGGCGCAAGGCGCGACGCAATTTTTGTTTGCTAGAGTCAATGAGTCATTTTGACGTTTTGCACCATGCTGTTTAAATAGCAAATGCATTTGTGCTCATATGTGCGCCCATAGGCGTTCTGGTCTAAAAAAAGGAGGTGTGTTAAGGTGTATTGCTGGCACATTGCTATTTTGAGGAACTATAATAGACTGCACAGTAGACCAGCTAAGAGGAGGTCTAAAGTCCTCTTTAGACCTCCTCCAAGTTAGTTGTGCGCCCTGATTAAACATTGCTTAATACACTCAGGCATTGCAGCAATACACAAATATCTTTACAAATGAAAAAAAAAATTAAATGATAAAATTTTACAAAACATATTATTTTCTAGCCTACATAAATATAAATACCATACTTAATGCCTTCTTCATCTCTGGGTGCTTTTTTGGGTTTATTCATGACAATTTGCTTTTGTGTAATGTTATTATTATTAGCAGTATTATTTATTATATCCATATTTATATTTGTTTTATTAAAAACAGCTTAGTTTTCCCCGCCTGTCAGGTTTCAGACCATATGGGGCACAGCATGTGTGTTTGGATAGAACTCAGTTGTTTGATCACACTTCGTTATTATTGTTAATTTATTCGTTGGCTGGAAATTAGAACTGAATTTAGAAATAGTTTTGAAACAAATCTTTGCGCCTAACAAACGAAATTATTATGCATAGGCTAATGGATGTCTGTACAACACATACACGAAAGAGAGTGAAAGTAAAAATGAGGAGGCTCATCTCTCATTCTTGTGCTGTAAATGCTCTGTTCAACGGTTTCCTCACAAAGTCCATCATGTAAATAGCAAATGCGCTATGGCGTGACACAACTGACTCTTAAAGGGAATGGGAGATGAGACTGTGGTTGGTTTATTCTCAAAACACACCTATATCTCTTTAAGAGAATAAGCTCAACCCTGTTAGACCATGCGCCATGGCGCAAAGCAGATTTTTCAGATCGTTAAAATAGTAAAATTGGATTGAGACACGCCCTTAATGCTTTTGCACCCTGAACTTTGAACTTTGCGCCTGGATCGTCAAAATAGAGCCCTATGTATATTTTTGCACTGGACTATATTTCTCATATCCTTGTAAAGAAATGCCATTTTTTTTACACTTCTGGGTTCGGCCATTGTTTTTGGATTTTTTTTTTTTAAAGGGGGGCAGGGTTGGGGGGGAGGGATTTGTGTTGTCGGGCCTCTCACGCCTCGTAGTGGGCCCACTCTGGGTTCACTACATCACATTTTGGTATATAAAAAGAATAAAACTGTCACAGGAGGGCTAATAATTTTGCCTTCAGCTGTATATAATAATTTAGGACCTTCAGTTGTTAAAAATCAATTTCCTTATAGTCAAAATGAATGTTTTGAATGAATGAATTGGGTCTTTTAAGTGTGTGTGTTTCTTCAGGAACAATGCATATTATTATCCAAAACACCTGAATGGCACGCTCGCTGACGCACACGCCGACACATGCGTAAACAGATCATGCTTGAGCCAACAGTTCTCCATTGTCAACTCACAGAGAAACTCAGCCCTGTAACACCATTAACAGAGCTTGCCTGCTTCCAATTTACGCCAAGAGACGCTCGCAGCCAATTGAACCTTGCAGTTTGACTCTGGGAGGAAGCGGATCGCTAATCGCTCTCAGGCTGCGGTTTTCTGTTCTGACGCGAGGAAGCTTTTGTATTAGACTTCGCCTTTGCTGACAACACATGTCAGGCCGCTCTGAACTGTCATAAGTAACAGACAGAAGTCAAACTCGCACATGCATCTTTTCAACTTTTTTTTGACGCTGATTTATGAAATCATTAATGGTTTCCAGTAGAGCTGCTCTCGTTATTAGAGCTCAGACATCCTTACAACATTACTGAACACAAGAGCTCAATATGTTTACATTGCTTGACTTATAATATCCAGCAAGAGTTATGGAGCGCACTGAACACGTGTTTTACAAAGAGAAACGCAGCAGAGTTATTACACTGCACACTCTGTTTGTTCAAACTACTTATCTGAAAAGAGCTGAAACAACACAATACTTGGGTTTATTTGTGGGAAGTCAAAATGACAACCGAAAAAATATTGCTAAATTGATTAATAATGTTAAAACTGTTTAAAATAAAAAAATAAAAACTTTATTGCTTTTATTATAAATGAAATAGAACAAATAAGACTTTCTCCAGTTCTCCAGAAGAATAAATATTATCAGACATACTGTGGAAATTCCCTTGCTCTGTTAAACATCATTTGGGAAATATATAAAAAAAAAAAATTGAACAGGATGGCTAATAAGTTTGACTTCAGCTGTATATTTGTGTGTCTTGTCCAGGTGCCGTCCGCCAGTGTGACAGTAGAAGGAGCCCCAGCTCTGAACCGCGTCCGCTGGGCCTCTGGAGGCCGAGAGGTGGCTGTTGGAGACTCAGAGGGACGAGTGTGGATTTATGATGTTGGAGAGGTATGAAGCTTTTATTAGTAGGCTCATTAGATGTTGATTGTAGTTTTTTTTTGACCAATTTTTTTCAGCTTTTTTGAACAGGGCCTAAATCCAAAATTTTGTCACATCTGCCAACGGCTGCTTACAAAATTTACCAGATAGTTGTACTTTTCTTTTCTTTTCTTTTCTATATATATATATATATATATATATATATATATATATATATATATATATATATATATATATATATATATATATACTCATCGGCCACTTTATTAGGTACACCTGTCCAACTGCTCATTAACCCAATTTTCTAATCAGCCAATCACATTGCAGCAACTCAACGCATTTAGGAATGTAGACATGGTCATGACAATCTGCTGCAGTTCAAACCGAGCATCAAAATGGGGAGGAAAGGTGATTTAAGTGACTCTGAACGAAGCATGGTTGTTGCCAGACAGGCTGGTCTCAGTATTTCAGAAACTGCTGCTCTACTGGGATTTTCACGCACAACCAACTCTAGGTTTTAGAGAGAATGGTTTGAAAAAGAGAAAATATCCAGTTAGCGGAGGTTCTTTGGGAGCAAATGCCTTGTTGAGGTCAGAGAATAATGGCCAGACTTGTTCCAGCTGATCAAAAGGCAACAGTAACTCAAATAACCACTCATTACAACCAAGGTCTGGAAGAGAAGAGCATCTCTGAAAGCACAACACGTCCAACCTTGAGGCGGATGGGCTACAGCAGCATAAGACCACACCGGTTGCCACTCCTGTCAGCTAAGGACAGGAAACTGAGGCTACAATTCACACAGGCTCACCAAAATTGCACAATAGAAGATTGTAAAAATGTTGCCTGGTCTGATGAGTCTCGATTTCTGCTGCAAAAATTTAGATGGTCGGGTCAGAATTTGGCATCAACAACATGAAAGCATGAATCCATCCTGCCTTGTATCAACGGTTTAGGCTGGTGGTGGTGGTGTAATGTGTGGGGGATATTTTCTTGGCACACTTTGGGCCCATTAGTACCAATTGAGAACCACAGCCTACCTAAGTAATGTTTCTGACCATGTCCATCCCTTTATGACCACAGTGTACCCATCTTCTGATGGCTACTTCCAGCAGGAAAACACAACGTGTCATAAAGTGCGAATCATCTCAGACTGGTTTCTTGAACATGACAATTAGTTTACTGTACTCAAATGGCCTCCAGTCACCAGATCTCAATCCAATAGAGCACTTTTGGGATGTGGTGGAATGGAGATTCGCATCATGGATGTGCAGCCGACAAATCTGCAGCAACTGTGTGATGCTATCATGTCAATATGGACCAGAATCTCAGAGGAATATGAATGGAAATGAATCTATGCCATGAAGGATTAAGGAAGTGCTGAAGGAAAAAGGGGGTCCAGTCCGGGACTAGTAAGGTGTACCTAATAAAGTGGCCGGTGGGTGTATGTGTGTGTGTGTGTGTGTGTGTGTGTGTGTGTGTGTGTGTGTGTGTGTGTGTGTATATATATATACTCACAATATATAGACAGTTCTGTTTCTGTCTGGTTATCGAATCTGATTGGCTGACAGCCGTGAGATAGCAAAGTAATATCAGCACCCATATAGCTGTATTATTGCTATTATTATTATTATTATTATAACAAATAAATGAAATGCTGTTGAACTTAAAACAAAAACAAAACAGTGCTGTGCATCAGATTGCATGTTTATATAATAATATTTCGTCCGAGTGATTTGATAATTGCACCAAACGACATTACAATCTCAGACATTCTGAATTTTTTTTCCCAGCAAATAATTTGCACCTAACACTGTCATATTCTCAACACCAGCACTTATACTCACATTTGGTGCAAGAAGTGTTCAGTTTAGGTCTGTAACAGCCACATCACCCTCCTGAATATGCACTGAAAGTGAAACTGAGTCTGTCTGAGTTTGTCATGAAGGGTTTAGTCTGTTTATCGAGCGCTCTGCACGGCTGGCTTGATTTTTAATTTGGTTCTTTTATTTTAAGTCCGTCTCCCCATTGACTGATCCTCCAGCACTGCTATGTTCAGCATGTTGTTTCGGGTCTCTGCGCACCACATGCTAATCTTAGCGCAGTGTGTTGTGGCAATGGGAGAGCATGTGGCCTCTCCGGCTGATGATAATGGTGGATCATCAATAAAAGCGAAGGAAAGTTGAAGGCTTTTGATGGAACTGGGGGTTATTTACTAAAGGCTGACGTACAGCACCACTTCTGACAGCCGCCGAGGGCTCTTTGTGTTATATTTAGGGTTAAATATTTGCTTTGGATCACCGCAGCGTGTTTTCATTACGCTCGAGTCACATCGTGTCATGTTCAGATGCCATTTAGTGTGGTTTACTGGTACATTTTGTTCTTTGGCCGCAGGTTTGTAAGTCAGAATGAAATCAAAATTGACTTTCCTTATTTTTATGAGTATAACGTGGTGCTTGTTATGTATCCTGTATCTGTGCACTTCATTATTTTCTACATTATTTTTCCTTTAATCAAATGCTTTGGTTGTAAAGGCGTTGCTAGGGTGTTGTGAGTGGCGACTATGGTTTTGTTAGGCAGTTGCTAAGATGTTTTAAGTGGTTGCTAAGATGTTGCTATGTGGTTTCTAGGGTGTTTTAGGTGCTTGCTAAGGTGTTCTGAATGGTTGTTAGGCCATTGCTAAGGTGTTGTTAGGGTGTTCTGAGTGGTTATTAGGTGGTTGCTAAGGCATTGCTAGGGTGTTTTAGGTGGATGCTAAGGTGTTGCTAGGGGGTTCTGAGTGGTTGCTTAGTAATTGCTAGGCAGTTGCTAAGGTGTTCCGAATGGTTGCTAAGGTGTTCTGAGTCATTGCTAAGGTGTTACTAGGGTGTTGAGTGGATGGTTAAGTGGTTGCTAAGGCATTGCTAGGGTGTTTTAGGTGGATGCGAAGGTGTTGCTAGGGTGTTCTGAGTGATTTCTAAGGTATTGCTAGGCGGTTGTTATGGTGTTCTAAGGGGTTACAAAGGTGTTGCTTGGTGGTTGCTAAGATGTTCTGAGTGGTTGTTAGGCCATTGCTAAGGTGTTGATAGGTGGTTGTTAGGGTATTCTGAGTGGTTATTAGGTGGTTGCTAAGGCATTGCTAGGGTGTTCTAGGTGGATGCTAAGGTGTTGGTAGGGTGTTTTGAGTGGTTGCTTAGTAATTGCTAGGCAGTTGCTAAGGTGTTCTGAGTGGTTGCTAAGGCGTTGCTAAGATGTTCTGAGTCATTGCTTAGGTGATGCTAGGGTGTTGACTGGATGCTTAGGTGGTTGCTAAGGCATTGCTAGGGTGTTTTAGGTGGATGCTAAGGTGTTGCTTGGGTGTTCTGAGTGGTTGCTTAGTAATTGCTAGGCAGTTGCTAAGGTGTTCTGAGTGGTTGCTAAGGCGTTGCTAAGGTGTTCTGAGTCATTGCTAAGGTGTTGCTAGGGTGTTGAGTGGTTGTTAAGGTGTTGCTGGGCGTTTCAGGTGGATGCGAAGGTGTTGCTAGGGTGTTCTGAGTGATTTCTAAGGTATTGCTAGGCGGTTGTTATGGTGTTCTGAGGGGTTACAAAGGTGTTGCTTGGTGGTTGCTAAGGTGTTCTGAGTGGTTGTTAGGCCATTGCTAAGGTGTTGATAGGTGGTTGTTAGGGTGTTCTGAGTGGTTATTAGGTGGTTGCTAAGGCATTGCTAGGGTGTTCTAGGTGGATGCTAAGGTGTTGGTAGGGTGTTTTGAGTGGTTGCTTAGTAATTGCTAGGCAGTTGCTAAGGTGTTCTGAGTGGTTGCTAAGGCGTTGCTAAGATGTTCTGAGTCATTGCTTAGGTGATGCTAGGGTGTTGACTGGATGCTTAGGTGGTTGCTAAGGCATTGCTAGGGTGTTTTAGGTGGATGCTAAGGTGTTGCTTGGGTGTTCTGAGTGGTTGCTTAGTAATTGCTAGGCAGTTGCTAAGGTGTTCTGAGTGGTTGCTAAGGCGTTGCTTAGGTGTTCTGAGTCATTGCTAAGGTGTTGCTAGGGTGTTGAGTGGTTGTTAAGGTGTTGCTGGGCAGTTGCTAGGGTGTTCTAGGTGGATGTTAAGGTGTTGCTAGGGTATTCTGAGTGGTTGCTTAGTAATCGCTAGGCAGTTGCTAAGGTGTTCTGAGTGGTTGCTAAGGCGTTACAAAGGTGCTCTGAGTCATTGCTAAGGTGTTGCTAGGGTGTTGAGCGGATGCTTAGGTGGTTGCTAAGGCATTGCTAGGGAGTTCTAAGTGGATGCTAAGGTGTTGCTAGGGTATTCTGAGTGAATGCTAAGGTATTGCTAGGCGGTTGTTATGGTGTTCTGAGTGGTTACAAAGGCATTGCTTGGTGGTTGCTAAGGTGTTCTGAGTTGTTGCTAGGCGATTGCTAGAGTGTTCTAGGTGGTTGTTAAGGTGTTGCTAGGGTGTTCTAGGTGGTTACTAAGGTGTTGCTAGGCAATTGCTAAGGTGTTCTGAGTGTTTGCTAAGGTAAAAATTGCTGAAAAGGAAAAATAATAAATAAATCTAATTAATTTAAAGGCAATATTGGCAAAAATATAGCAGTGCAACAAAAGAATGGTTTTGTGAGCACACACACACACACACACACACACACACACACATACATATATATATATAAATATATTTATATATATATGAAGTCAGAATTATTAGTGCTCCAGTAAATTTTTTAAATACTTAATTTTTGTTTAACAGAGAGATTTAACACATTTCTAAACAGCAGTTTTAATAACTCATTTCTAATAAGTGATTTATTTTATCTTTGCCATAATGACAGTATAATATTTGACAGGATATTTCTTCAAGAACTATGGATATTTTTGTCCTCAACTATATATATTTACATCCAGTGATGAGGTCATCTATTGACGAGACCTCCTGCTGTCCTATAAAAGACCTTGATTTGGTCTTGTGTTTGGAAGCCATCTTGTCATCTCCTCCCACCTCTCTATTCCTGCTTAATTACAGCCTGTAGATCGTCCTCATCTAAATCTGACTCTGACAGCAGCAAGCGATCCCACATCCCCGTCACCCAAAGTCCCCGTCTTCCCCTTTCCCGAGAGCTGACACGATAAATATTCAGCACTCAAAGGCCAAACAAGCAGCTTTATTGTTCTGTGTGTGTGAATCACAATGTGTGGCCATCTCTCCGCTCTCCCACACTGACAGCACGTGTGCTGCGCCGCTCGGGGTTTGATGTGGACTGTTTTTGGTGTGTTTGCAGCTGGCCGTGCCACACGCTGATGACTGGACACGCTTTGGACGGACACTGATGGAGATCCGAGCCAACCGAGGGGACGGTGAAGAGGAAGGTCCGGTGGAGCTCAGCACATGAACACACGCACATACATATTCTAACACATGCATACATACATACGTACACATACAGGTGCGTGAAGATGGACACACACAAACAGATACTGTACTGTATATGTGCATACACACACACCCATACTCATTATTTACACATACATACACATATAAACACACGCATAAAAACACACACACACACACACACACACATACACACACATACATACACACTCATACAAACACATGTTTACACACACTCACACACACGCGCACACACACACACACATATACACACACGTGCGCAAGTGTGCACACACAAATACATACATATGTATATACACATACATACACACACACACACATATGTACACATATATACATACTGTATACACATACAGTACACGCACACATATAAACACACACGCACACACACACACAGTACACACATACACACTCACCAGTACAAGAGTGCACGTGCACACAAACATACATATGTATACAAACACATGCAAATACACACATACACTGCATAAACACACACACACACACACACATATGCATAAACACACATAAACATTCACACACACACTGAAACATATACACGTGCAGTCCACGCTAGCATATAAACACACACACACAGTACACACATATACACTCACACATACAAGAGTGCGCATGCAAACACACAAACACATACAAACATACACATGTATACACATACACACACATGCACATACACACATACACTGCACAAACACACACACACAAACAAATACAAACATACACATGTATACACACACATGCACATATACATTGCACACACATATACAGTACATACACATACAGGCGCACACACATAGACACACACCCATACACACACATGCACATACACACAAACATACACATATACAGGCACACACACACAGGTGCACACACACACTCCGCAGACTCAGAACAACCCAGACTGAGCCTCATGTAACACTCACTGTTAGCATGAACACTAGTACTGTCCTGTTTACCGCAGTGAAGGCGATTGTTTGTGCAAATGATGAAAATGTGGCAGTGTTTACTAGAGCCGAGCAAAAATTAGACGTGTCGATTATACATTTCAAAAGTAAAACTGTTCTTTTAAAACCAGTTAAGTGCAAACCCTAACCAGCACATTTCATTTCAGCTCAATCACATGGTCAGATATATGAGCAATATCACAGAGCTGATATACAGCCATATCGCACTGCTACTCGTGTGATATTGCGTTTATACAACAGTTAAACGGAACATTTGGGTTTATAAATAATAAAATCAAACATGGAGAGTCTAAAAACCCTTTTTTATTAGGAACTACTTTCTTCTGCCATTCATTCACATCTACAGCTGATGTCAAAACAGCAGAAGCCGTTACTAATTCACCATCGTCACTTTAGTGTTTGAATGACTCTCTAGCGTAATGTCTAAAGTGATGATAAAGCAGCTGATTTTGCTCACACTTTAAGGATATAAGGCTGAACGTGACATGAAATGCCATCCATCTACAGAGATATCTTCTTACAGTGTTACAGTCTACAGTATTTCTCTGTTGCAATCAGATATCACAATAATTAACCCCGAAAAAAGCAACGCAATCACTACCAGACTGCTGTTGTGTTTGCGATAAGGAAAAACGCTAAACACATGCGGACTCTGTTTCTTTTTTTCTGCCAACACAACAAACATTCCTGATATGCGAGCAAATCGATATAAATACAGCACTACAACATACAAAGAGAGAGATCGACTTTGAATATCGGAGGGAGGGGGTGTTCGAGGCTGAGGTCTCTGAATAACACTGTTGAGAACTGGGAAAGGATGTAGTGGGTTTTGGCCAGCCACTGCGATCAGGTAGTGTACCAAAATTAGCGACCCAGGGGTGTTTACAGACTGTACCGAAAAGTGTGTGTGTGTGGGGGGGGTGGAAATTAAGAGAGATTTCCGGAAGAAATAAAAAATGGGATGGCTGCGGGAGATTGGTCTAAAATACGGGATACTTCCGGGAAAAAGAGAAGTGTTGGTAGGTATGCTTACCAGTTTAATAAAGATTTGATCTGCTGTAGTTAGAAATCAGACTGCTATAATCTTCTAGGCGTTAGGGCTTATTATGCGGTTTTGTTGCCCTCCTGTGGATAGAAAATGTAAACCGTCTTTGGGAGGTTAATGGCCGCCGCCCAGCGCTCACAGAAATTGTATATATTTAAAAATAGGCACTTTTCTGGTAAGTAAACTGCATAGTTGCAATCTAAACAACTCAGAAGTACATTATGTTGTCTAACAGCAGTAATATTTGTCAAACTGTAGAGTGTCTCTTTTGTTGCTAACTGTATGTGGGCAGAGTAATACACAAAGGTGAAGGGTGAAGAGGCCTTTGTGTGATGTTACTGGCAAAATATTGCTATAAAGAGCGTTTCACCGGATACGCCGTGACATGGCGCGCACATGACAGTTGGAAGTATCACACATCAGACGTGCACATTTGAATGTTATTTAATATGAAACTCTTCATATGGCGCAGCAGAAATATGAACTGTCCTGAGTCGTACCTGGGCGCCATGGGCAGCCATCGACCGGTGTGCGTACCCTAATAGAAATCTATGTTTAGAATTCTTATAAATGCGACCCCCTTAAAGTGATGTTAGTGAAGTAGCAACGGTTGCTGCTGTTCTGACCGTCGACTGCAGACCTGAATGAACTGCAGAAGAAAGTAGTTTGAGACTCTCTGTGTTTGATTTCTTTTTTTTTTATACACATGATGCTGTCGAACTGTTGTATAAACATAATATCACGCTCGTAGCAGTGCCATGTGACTGTATATCGGTGCCATTATACAGCCATATCACTGTTATGAGTGTGGTATTGCTCATATGTATTTTAAAAATTAAGAACAAGCTGGTGTGACAAAAATTTTGAACAAAATCAGGCCAAAAATAAATAGATTTGGATTTTTTCAGGAGTTTCACACAGCTCTTTACTAGACAAGCTTCTTTGGTTCATTTCCTGTGACCAATTATTAATATTTTTAGTTTTTCCACCAAATAATGTTACCACGATATGTAATGTACATGTGTTTCTGCCAAAATAAATGTATATATAAATATTTCCACCCCCCCCCCCCCCCCCATCATATACATTTTTTTAAACGTTTTTTTTTTTTTCCTTTACCAAAATGAAAAAAGTGTGTTTTCATGATTGATCAAGTTAGCAACGACTCTCATATACAAGCAAAATGCCGATTATGACCAAGATATGTCAAAATTGAAAGCAAATTCAATGGAGTGAGTGTGAAATGAGAATCGAAATATTAAATCTGTATGTATATCTAGCCCTTTTTTTTTTTACTCACCATGTGTTGATACAAGTTGTCTACAAAATGCCATTAAATGTGAACACATGACAGTTTTCATAATTAAATGAACAATCGCTTTAATGGTTTGTTTCTGTGCGCTTCTGTTGTGCGAGAATTCGCTGTATTTTTGTGTTCGGTCTTATTAACTTGATTGCAATTACTGCTAAATCAAGCCGTAACAACTCTGAAATCGTGAATTTGAAATAAGCCGCTGCTAGGAAGGAATATTCAGTGTTGGTTGGTGGTTATTTTTAGTATCCTTTATCAGTGTGTATATTTTTGTACTGAACATCCTGCATGATAATTGAAGTTGTATATAGTATATAAGTTGGTGTGTTAGCAATATTCAAAGTGTTTGCTTTCTCAGCAGTGTTACAGCAACGCAAACACTGTGCGCTTGCTTAAAGATATTTCACAATAACGTCAGTGTGGCTAAATGAAAGCAGTATTGACAAATAAATCATACTCCAAGCAAACCAGTTTCATTTTGTTCATTTAATAAATCTTTCCATCCATCTGTGCATCTATTGTTGCCAAACTTACAGTAAGGCACAATCTTTACCCAGCTATGTACAATGTACTCTACTGTACAGTAAATTACAGTACAATAACTGACATCCACATTTTCTGGAAAACATTTAGTCTCTCGTTTCAGTTTGACCATGAGGATCATCCTCAAAACACAAACATAAATGTGAAATACTGCAATACATTCAAATCTGAGCCTCCATATCAGCAATCAACTGTTTAGCGCTAATTATGATAATGAAAAGCTTCATGGTTAAAAGGAGAAAATAAAATGTTAACAGATTAACTTCAGTTTTAGCCAGATGTGGGATTAAAACTCTGTAATATGCATATTTAATAAACAACTGATTAGCAGCATGGACTGAATAGTCAACAGGGGCTATATGGAAGAACTTTAATGTATTAATCCCCTAAATTAAAATTTAATCACTGTTTTCTCGTTAGGGGTGGTCAATGAAAGCCTGTGGATTGATTTTAAGTAAAGAATTAATAGCACTTTCCCCACCAACATTTTGTTTTTTTAAAGTTGCCAGCCACGATCAGCATTTTTGATATTTTCACCTAAATCTGACGGCCCTTGTAATATTTTCTGCTAGGTATATATGAGTATATTAAAAATCTAAATAAAGAACCAATCCTCTGCTTCCAAACGAAAAAAAAAATGAAATGCAGGTAGATTTAATAAAAAAAACTGCAACACACACACAAAAAAAATTCTACACACAAAACCCCATAATGACAATGTGAAAAAAGAGTTTTTGAATTTGTTGCAAATTTATTAAAAATAAAAAGCCTAAAAAATCATATGTACATCAGTATTCACAGCCTTTGCCGCAAAGCTCTAAATTGAGCTCAGGTACGTTCTGTTTCCACTGATCATTCTTGAGATGTTTCAGCAGCTTCACCTGTGGTAAATTCAGTTGATTGGACATGATTTGAAAAGGCAAACACCTGTCTATATAAGGTCCCAGGGTTGACAGTGCATGTCAAAGCACAAATCAAGCATGAAGACAAAGGAATTGTCTGTAGACCTCCGAGACAGGATTGATTGAGGCACAAGGCTGAGGAAGGTTACAGAAACAGTTCTGCTGCTCTGAAAGTTCCAATGAGCACAGTGGCCTCCACCATTCGTAAGTGGAAGATGTTTGGAACCACCAGGACTCTTCCTTGAGCTAGCTGGTCATCTAAGTTGAGTGATCGGGGGAGAAGAGCCTTAGTCAGGGAGGTGATCAATAACCTGATGGTCCTTACAGAAGGACAACCATCAGTGCAGCAACCCACCAATCAGGCTTGTATGGTAGAGTGGCCAGACGGAAGACAATTCCTGCATGGAGTTTGCCGAAAGGCATCTAAAGGACTCTCAGACCATATGAAACAAAATTCTCTGGTCTGATGGGACTACAATTGAACTCTTTGGAGTGAATGCCAGGCGTTACATTTGGAGAAAACCAGGCAACGTTCATCACCAGGCTAATACAATCCCTACAGTGAAGCATGGTGGTGGCAGCATCATGCTGTGGGGATGTTTTTCAGCAGCAGGAACTGGAAGACTAGTCAGGATAGAGGGAAAGATGAATGCAGCAATGTACAGAGACATCCTGAATCAAAACCTGCTTCAGAGTGCTCCTGAGCTCAGACTGGGGAGACGATTTATTTTCCAGTTGGACAATGACCCAAAGCACAACGCCAAAATATCAATGGAGTGGCTTCACAACAACTCGGTGAATGTGCTTGAGTGGCCCAGCCAGAGCCCAGATCTAAATCCTATTGAGCATCTCTGGAAAGATCTGAAAATGGCTGTACATCGTCGCTTCCCATCCAACCTGATAGAGCTTGAGAGGTACCGCTAAGAGGATTATGCAAAAATTCCCAAAGACAGGTGTGCCAAGCTTCTGGCATAATATTCAACAAGACTTGAGGCTGTAATTGCTGCCAAAGGGACATCAACACAATATTGAGCAAAGGCTGTGAATACTGATGTACATGTGATTTTTTTATTTTTAATAAATTTACAGCAATTTCAAAAACAGTTTTTTTTTTACATTGTCATTATGGGGTATTGTGTGTAGAATTTTAAGGAAATAAATTAATTTAATTCATTTTGGAATAAGGCTCTAACATAAATGAATATGAATACTTTCTGGATGCACTGTATATAATACACATACGCATACACAAACAGAAGACCTAGAAGTCCTTTACCTCACGCAGTACATGGTTAGGGCTTCCCCTACCGTAATATACCTAAAACCCAGAATACCATAAAAACTGGTCAACGGCGAGGAAAAAGTTACATTTCATATGAAAATATCATCAAGCAATGGATAAAGCCTCTGTTGTGAATATGTACTAAAATAGCATTAAGCGAACAGTTTTTTTTTTTTGTATAATAAAACAAACCAAATACAATATGTTTGAGCAATTATGAACGAATATACATGAAGATTCAGTTTGCAAAGCATTAATAAAATGAATAAAAACAGAAAAAAACGAAAGCACTCCATTGCATATTGTAAGTTATTAGCTGCAGTTGACCGAACGTTAATAAACGGAATAAATACACTACATAACAGAAACATAACAGAAACGGTAAACTAAACAAAACTTGACATGTTTTACATTAGAAATAAATCAGTCGAACTACAATCCCGTTGAACTTTGTGTTAGATTTACAAAATATTAAATATCATCACCCATCTATGTTGTACTTTAAAGCTGTCATGTGCACTGATAATCACATAAAACATGTCCGACTGCACATTGCACATAAGTTATTACTTAAAGTTCACAGAACGAACACCGGTGATGCTAATGCACCTTTCTGAGTTCAACATATAGCCCCTTTACTGTAAGTCATTTTCAAATAAATAAATAAATAAGTTGTCTGTTTACATGACACCATTTGCAAGTAAAAATGAAGAACTCTATGCGTTGTGAAAATAATACTGGTATAATCATCTGAAAAACTACAAAAACATCTAAATTTAAAATGATGACGTCTGATAATTAAAAAAAAAAAAAATTCTGTCTGATTTTTTGAAAATTATGTCTTTTTTTTATTGACATCTGATTTTTATTTTTTAAATTGACGTCTGATTTTTTTTAAACGATGACGTCTGATTTTTTTCGAAAATTAAGACGTCTGCTTTTTTAAAAACGATGACGTCTGAATTTTTTTGAAAATTAAGACGTCTGCTTTTTTAAAAACGATGACGTCTGAATTTTTTTGAAAATGATGACGTCTGCTTTTTTGAAAACCATGACGTCAGATTTTTTTTTTAAAACGATGTCTGATTTTTTTTTTTACGATTTTTTATTTAAAAAAAAAAATAAAAATTTGATGTTTGTGTATTGTATTACATGTTTATTTTATTGCAAAAAAAAAACTATGACAAACAGAACAATAATTGCAGTGCCATAAGTGTGTGTGTGTGGTGTTTCAGTATAAAGCAACATTGTCACCTACTGGTCTGGTCTGCATTTTTTTAGCCATGTTCATGTCTCCATGATAATAGGATCATTTTTACATCATTGTCGTTCATAAGTGAAGCTTTTTTTTAATTCAGAGGAAACATTTCCTATTTTTAAGTGCTATGTTGTCATGAAAACATAGAATAAATACACTACAATGCATTAAAAAAACAGAAACGGTTAACTAAATAAAAAGTGACGTGATTTACATTCGAAATAAATCAGTCACACTACAATCCCGTTGAACTTTGTGGTAGATTTACAAAATATTAAACATCATCCCCATCTATGTTGTACTTTAAAGCTGTCATTTGCACTAATAATCGCATAAAACATGATTTTCAGTTCGTCTGCTGAAGGTTTTATGTTCGCAGTAAGAAGGAAGCAATGTGTGTGTGTGTGTATGTGTGTGTGAGTGTGTTTGGTATAGTCACCCTCATGTATTCGCTTGGCCTCAAACATGTGGCCCTGCAGACGCTTGAAATCGTGGTAGATGCAGTCCAAATTTACTCTCGATGCCAGCAAACGTGGCCACGGCCAACCTGAAGCCACCGATGTGGTCAGGATTGGGCGCCGGGAGGCTGATGCGAGACTTGGGAGTAGGCTCTGCGCCAGCCGGCTTTCTGTGGTGAGGAGAAGGAAAGAAAGAAAGATGGATGAGGAGGAGGAGCAGAAAGAGGCTTCACGTTCTGTCAGAGAGAATAAACAGCCTGCCTGAATTGTGAAAACAAGAATATTTTCCCCTCAAGTTATGGAACACAAAATAAATGATTAGACCAGAACTGCTCTCTGGCTTCCCTTTTTTTAAAAAAATCCTTTCCATTTAGGACACAAATCCTATTTTAGGACGTAGTCTTGACATTTTAGACTGAATGAAATCATAATCATGGAGCTCAAATGTGTTTGAAGTACCACGACTAGACAAGAATAGGAAAAGCTACTTTTAAATGTGAGTCTCGGTGTCAGTGTGCTTATGTAGAGTCATGATAAAGGAGAAAGCATGTAAATAATGTTTCAGAATGACTCATGTAAATACATATTCTCATTGTATATTTCATGCGTTATTCTTACCGTTGCTCTATTTTAGCATAGATTCTATAATAGTGGGCTCTGATTAGTCATTTGAGGCATCCTTAGGTTTAATAGTTTCTTGGAATTGTATATTTGATTACCACAAACTTAAATGAGCAAACTTAGACAAACTTAGATAAGAAGAGAATCATGTTTTCCATCGTGAACTGAACAAATGTCAATTCCACCACATCTCAATATACAGCTTATTTCAAAATGAAAGAAACTCTGGCAGTCAAACATTGTCTAAGATCATTTTTGTATCTGGTTTAACCAATCTTACCACAATATGTATAATAAATATACATTTGTCGATGAAATAAATTAGTTGTATGCTGAATTGTACACCTGTCACACTCTAAGATGTCATATTAATTTGACTAAGAGCTTATTAGAAAATAAATAAACTGAATTTGTATATTAAACATTAAGCATGACATTTACATTGTGAATACACTTTTTAATGTGTGATGAAAACTTTTGAAATAATTTTATAAATGTGTGTGGTGATGGAAATGACAGTGGTGGAAATGACATTTCAACAGTTTATTGTGAAAAAATGAAAAATAGCTTCACCGATTAGCTTTGAATTGATGCTAGCCTTTCATGTATACAAAACCCTCTTATCTACCTTCATTTTGTTTGGTTTTTAAAATCATCTTTGAAGGTCCAACATGTTTGGGAATGACGTAGAATAAATGTAATTCCCCATCAATCAATATTTACCTTGAATTTTCTTCAAGAGTTGTTGATAAAAATTGTAATTTATTTGAATTCCTGAAGATGTTCTCAGATGTCACTATTCATTTTCATAGAAACCACTAAAATAATCCTTCACACAAACTTTTTAAAGCAACATTACAGTGTTGTGGTGGAAATGACACTGATACTGTGCGACAGCTATATTTTGTATAAAAAATAATATTGATAATAGTCTCACAATAATAACTATAAAATATTTAAATTATTTTACTAGTGCTTAAGATACAGTAATAGATACCAGATGAATAATATTTTAAAATGTTATTTTCATTATTGAAGTTTGTTACAAGTAGCTAAAACTTGCTCATTTAGAGGCGGTAATCGGCGGACGTGCAACAACTTTATTTATGAGGTAAACATAAAACAAAAGTTTCCATCTGGAGCTCCTTCATGGGACTCAACATTTATAAACACTCACTTCATCGGGCTCCGATGGAGCTTGTGCTACACATCATTGTGACTATAGTTAAACTTTTTGAGAGGTGCGTGTCAGCCACGGCTATGCGAACGCAAAAAGGCTGTGCCTCAGCATACGAGTGCGTTTTGACAAAAAAGTGTAAATCAGCCTTAAGTCGAAGGTAAATGAATAATTGTATATAAGATTTTAAAAATATATATTTTTATTATAATATATATATATTTTTTTTTTTATTATTTTTTTTTTTCAAATCTTATTTCAGTTAATAAAAATATAATTTATTTGACTTTTTACTAATTGAAAATTTTACATTATATATTAACTAAATATTAAAATTGTATTTAAATATTTATTGAAACATTAGTGAAAAAAATACCTTTGCCTATAGCAGATTTATTTTTTAACTAAATGATTTTTAATAAGCTTTTAAAAAACTAATTTCAAAATCAAAGAACTGTATTATAAGTATTAAAACGTACAGCTAAAAAATATTATATTTATAATACTGACCACCGGATCATAGTCATAAAATGATCGGTATGAGCTCGCATTTCAACATCTGTGCATCCACATTTGCACATTTTATTTCAACTCAAATAAAAGTTTCCCATTTGATCTACAAGACTGCATGATTTCATTTCATTCACATCTTCAAACATCATCTGAAAATACAGTCTATATCCTGGATGGAAAGTTTTCGGGAGAGAAAAAAAAGCAAGAAACCACTGTGTTCCTTTATTTTGTGTTTAAAAATTTGACAGGAAAATACTCTTATTTTAACAAAGAAGACAGGCTGTTTATCTTAATATAACAACACACATTAACTTCTGGACCACATCAATCAATATACAAACAGGTATAAAAACACAAACATTTGTGTATGTGTGTGTATATATATATATATATATATATATATATATATATATATATATATATATATATATATATACACACACACACACACACACACATCATGCTCTTTTATGTGCGCCTGTGGTTTCTGGCTTTCAAGACAGCACAATATTCCATGGTAAAAGAAGGTCATTCTGTCCAGAAGTGGAACAGACTCCAGTCAAAGCAATTCTCCCCACCTCAAATCACTTGGACACATGGAGCCGTGCGGCTATGAAGAGCATTTCTACAAATGTCACCTCCAGCCTTCAGTGAGTCAGCAGAGCCTTTGGAAACCAGAGCGCCAGGCTGTTTTTTTTCACTTCAGCGGGAGAGATAAAGACGCTAACAGCTTTCAGTCCGAGCGCTCGCTGCTTTTCTTGTGTAGTAATTAGGCCTCAGCTGTAACAAAGTGGCCGTCGAAATGAGAGTCTTTGCTACAAAGGCGGCCCTTTCTAAACAGCTATTAATGAAATTTCAGGGCATCTGACATTTCGCTGCTCTTCACAATCACACTGCGCACCCCACAGCCTCTTTCTAATGGAAGATATCTACGGAAAGTGTTCGTTTTGGAAGTGTGTGAGTCTTACTGTCCGCCGAAGTCCACGTAAAACCACCGCTGTAGGAGCTCGTAGGTCACCAGCGTCACTCCGAACTGCGGAGAGGAGCGACACACTCGCGCTGAGGAGGGAAAAATAAAACAAATGCATGTTATTATGAGAATTTCTATAGTTGAAGACAGAATTATCAGCCCTCATGTGAAATCTGAGGTCTTTTTCAAATATTTTATGTTATAAATGTTATATATAAATGTTTAAGGTGTCAAATCCAGTTCCCGGAGGGCCGCAGCTCTGCACAGTTTAGCTTTAATCCTAACTAAACACACCTGATCAGACCGTTTGAGTTTGTCAGGCTTATTTGAAACCTACAGGTAAGTGTGTTGAAGTAGGGCTAGAACTAAACTGTGCAGAGCTGCGGCCCTCCAGAAACTGGATTTGACACCTGTAGTTTTAGTGACTGTTTAAAAGATCAAGGACATTTTTAAGTATTTAACTATTTCCTAATATATTTTGGGGCATCATGAGGCGCAGTGGGTAGCACGATCGCCTCACAGCAAGAAGGTTGCTGGTTTGAGGCTTGACTGGGTCAGTTGGCATTTCTGTGTGGAGTTTGCGTGTTCTCTCCAAGTTGCCATTGGTTTCCTCCGGGTGTTCCAGTTTCCCCCACAGCCAAAACACATGCGCTATAGGTGAATTGGGTAGGCTAAAATTATCCGTAGTGTATGTGTGTGAAAGACTGTGTAAGGATGTTTCCCAGTGATAGGTTGCAGCTGGAAGGGCATCTGCTGTGTAAATTGGCGGTTCATTCCACTGTGGCGACTGCAGATTAATAAAGGGACTAAGCCGGAAAAAAAAATGAATGAATGAATAATATATTTATCTTCTTAAGAAAGTCTTATTCCTTTTAGCTTGGGAGGAATGAAACAATTTAAATGAAAAAAAAAACATGCATAAAAAAAAAAAGGTTTTTAAGTTTAATATTATTAGAACGTCTTAAAAGAATACTCCCTCTTTTTTATAGACATACTTTTGTTTTGGAAACAAGCACCTGTTGAGTTAAACAGTTGAGTTTTAACATGTTTTAACCCAATTAGCCGGCATCCAGATAAAATTAGACCATTAGAAAAAAAATTATAATTTTTGATAAAGATGCTAATGGTCTAATCCGAATTAATGATCTATGCTAAGCTAAACTAAAAGTGCTCTAAAAAATGGTAAAACTCAACAGTTTAACTCTTGGGGATTTTTAATATGAGCCTATTTCCGAAAGAAAAAAAAAAGTTTTAAGAATTTTAAAGAATTTTTTTCTATTAACTGCCTGCTCTACTAAATGGTTGACCATGTTTTCACTGTTTTAAATAAAGACTGTTAAAGTGATTTAAATAATGGTTCACGCACACAGCATTGTTGGTTTACAAAAAATCAAACAAACATAATCCTGTTGCATTATTACACTTGATTTTGGTTTCTTTTTTCTTTTTTTTACAATAAAACCAAAATCAAGAAAACATGTTAAATGAGAATCTAAAACATTTTATGGCATAAAAAATAAAGACAATTTAGCATTCAAAAATGTTTTGTTTATTTTTTAAATAAACTAGTCATACATTTCATAATTTCAGATTCTTCATAGTATATGTATTAATTCCGGTACTTTTACCATAAACCTACATATCAACCTCTACCAAATGGTTGACATTTTATGAATTATGCAATGTGTTGAAAAAAATGCATTGAGTGTGTTAACTAGCAACATTAGGAGTTAAGAAATGCAATACAAAAAATTGTTGGTGGGGCAGTTAAAGGGCTAGAGAACAAACCACTGTTGTCAATGACTTGCCTAATTAACTTAACTTGGCTAGTTAAGTTAAATAACCTAGTTAAGCCTTTAAATTGCACTTTTAGCTGAATACTATTATTTTGCAAAATATTGTGTACTGCCATCATGACAAAAACAAATTAGTAGAAATTAGTTTTGATGTTTTAAAATAGGATAAAAAAATCTTCTTGAACAGCACATGGGAAAAGTTGAATTTTGTATTTAACTGTATATGCATAGAAAAACTCTTTCAAATTATAAAAAGTATACATTTTTTTATAATATTTAATTTTTAAATAATATTTTTTATATAAAATGACAAAGAATGTGGGTGGTACGGGGGCTTAGTGGTTTGCACTGTTCCCTCACAGCAAGAAAGTCGCTGGTTTAAGTCCCAGCTGGGCCAGTTGGCATTTCTGTGTGGAGTTTGCATGTTCTCCCTGTGTTGGCGTGGGTTTCCTCCAGGGTGCTCCGGTTTCCCCCACAGTCCAAAGACATGTGCTATAGGTGAATTGGGTAAGCTCAAATTGGCCGTAGTGTATGTGTATGAATGAGTGTGTAAAGATGTTTCCCAGTACTGGGTTGCGGCTGGAAGGGCATCCACTGTGTAAAACACATGCTGGATAAGTAGCCGGTTCATTTTGTGTGGCGACTTCTGATGAATAAAGGGACAAAGCCGAAGGAAAATTAATGAATGACTGAACAGGGTTACCTCCAAAATCTTTTATAGCAAAAAATAATGAGCGTGACCAGTTTCAGGTAAGTCTGCGAGATATACCTCCAGCTCCTTTCCAGAAGGCACGAGGGCCCTCCTCTTGAAGAATCTTCCAGAAACAGTCAATGAGTCCATTGTATGTAGTCTGGCCTGCACGGGCAGCCACTTGTAACCGCGTCTTGATAACATCAGCTGGGGTCACCAGGGATGCGGCCGGCATGCCTAAAGAGAAGTCACACATGTCATGAAGAGTCGGCTTGGAATTCCCTGGAAAAACATACAGAATTCATATCCATAAAAAAGATGAATAATATATAATCACATAGGTATAACTGAATTCTGTCTAAAGGCCAGATGTACAATTAAAGTCAAAATGATCAGCCCTCAAGTCAAAGTCAAAATATTTCCCTAATGATGTTTAACAGAGCTTGACAAAATTATTAGCCCATTAAGCAATATTGTTTCCCAACTGTCTACAGAACAAACCATCATTGCACAATAACTTGCCTAATTACCATAACTTAACCTAATTAAGCCTTTAAATGTCACTTTAAGCTGAATATTAGTGTCTAGAAAAATATCTAGTCAAATATTATTTACTGTCATCATAGCAAAGATAAAAGAAATCAGTTATTAAAAATGAGTTATTAAATCTATTATGTTAAGAAATTTTGTCACCTTATACAATCACCTTATCAAATTATAAGGTTTTAGCTGACATTTTTTGTCAAAATTGAGTTATTCACATATTCTTATTAAATTACAACTTATTTACATAATGTGATGTTTTGTTTACAGTTGTTTACATTTTAAGACTTTTTAATTAAAAAAACTAAAACGATTTATCTACAAAGTCGAACTCTAGCTTGGTTCTATGAGGTTCTTTCTGTGAGCCAATCAGAATTTTAAATCCACGCACAAGGACTAATCAGGATCAGCTTTCTTTGTCAATTTGCCGGACTGCTCCATTGACAGCGGCAAAGACCAGAAAGACAAGATCACACAAAATCGGCTAAATAAAACACAAAATTGAAATGTGTGTAAATGTGATGATTGAAAAGCATTTTCAGATGAAATGTAAAATTTTACATTGTTGAAAAAGAAACAAATATTTAAAAAAGAAATTCCATATTAAATGTAAAATATTTTTATTTGTGTGTATATATATGGATATATAAGTGAAACACTTTTCAGAGTTTATTAAAATCCTTTGCTCATTGTCAGTTTTCTTTTAAAGTCTTTAAATTTAATATTAAGCCTTGAAGGAAAAATACTTAAGTTAATTCATGGGGCATATAATTCAATAAATATAATTCAATAATTGATATAATAAAATAAATATTACCATATTAATTACATGAAATGAAAATCTGCACTGGTCAAAATATGTAGCACAGTCTTGCATACTTAATTTGAACAAGAAAAAATATTCATCCTAAAACATGAAATAAATGCAATCGAAAGCAAAAATTTTACCTTCTCAAGGATCAACATATTGTTACAACACCAAATTATATATTTTGTGATTGTATTTCTTGAAAAGTAATGCTTCAATGAATGATCTGCCAGATGGAACCTAAAATTTCAAGTAGAAAATGACTTTTCAGAATTAGAAAGTTCTATCTGCATTTACCGTGTTTTTTTACTCCAATTTCAAATGTAAGAGAACTTTGATTATGTACATTTAGAGTAGATTGAAGGTCTCTGTCATGTTAATGTATGGAAGAGAACTGTTATACACATATTGTTTGCTATATGAAATGCAAAAACTTTGAAGCTCAATATCTCAAAATCTATCAGAACGTAGATAGAGCCTTATAATTCCAAGGTGACGATTTGTTGAAAAAAAAAAACTTCTTTCTGTTAAACAGAAATTAGGAAAAAAATAATAATAATTCAGGAGGGCTAATAATTCTGCCTTAAACTGTAAAACGTCAATGTATGCAAACTCTGCAATTCCATCTATGATTATTGCCCAGTGTGCTGTGAACTATTTCCGTCAAATATATTACACCAGCCTATTTAATCAAACATTACAAATATCTCTAATGGGAAAATGGCATTTTTTATAACATTATTATTTAAAGATCCAGACAATGCTTAATAATGAGACTGCTGTATAAGCCCTGTCCCACGCTGGCCAGCACAAAGGCCACTGTGGCACCAATTCAGTTCCTAATAGCCTAAATCAGCGATAACATTGAGTCTGAGCAGCCACACCGCCTGCACGCTGACTCCACCACAGGTTCTAGAGCTTTATTTTAACATCTAAATAAAATAGTTGCATGTGAATAATTGCAAGCCTTTCTCAATGCTCCCCTGCTTCAGTGGACACACCTTCATCGTTGAGCACAAAGAGCGTAAAAAAAATCAAGAGAAATATACTTTATATGTATTTATTTATTTATTTATTTATTTTTATTGTATTGGCTTTTGATAAGTGATGGAATAATAAACACACAAGTAAACCAATATACTTTTATACCGAAATATCAACAATAATTAAATCTGTTGAGTAACTTGCGGTTTACATTTTTAAATTATTCTATTTAGTGCACAAACATAGCATATACGCCTAAAATTAAATTAAATTCAACTGAATATCAGAACTAAAGAAGGAAAATAAAAAAATAAAAACTAAAGAGATCCAATTATGTGCTTTTTACAAGATGTAGTCTACAGGTCTCAATGATAAGGACTGCCCGATGGCCCGGGGCTAGCATGTGAGATGCTCAGGACTGTAGACAGGATCATTACTAGGCTGATTGGGCCATTGCTGCCTTGTCACTAAAGTTTAATTTGCCTACGAATATTAATCAATTGCATGCAAATACAGTCTTAAAATCGAGAAACAGTTTGGGTTTTTAAGCCTTCAAATGCTACCTTCTCTGTGATGTCGTAAGCACCATATTGCTTTTAGATTCCTCTTGTCTGATTGGATGCTGTGAGCATGTTATTTTTTTCCATAACAACCAGTACAGCGAAGAGACAGCAACATCAAATGATGATGCCGAAAGAAAGCGTTTGTTTCTAATGTATTGGAAGCAGACATTTATGAGGGGACACCACAACTAAAAAAATTAAATGATGTTTTGTACAGTTTGCCGTCAGTTTGGCAGGTCAGACACTTTTGATTTGCAATAAAATACCTGCACATTTTCTATACCGCTACTTTTGTTTGCATAACACTTTGAATGTTGCTCATTATACATTTATTAACATTCTTTTAATATTTAAATTCAAGATTCAAACATTTTTAAAAAATTGTGGCTAAAAAAATAGCTATTAACTTTTTTTTTTTGGTGGGGAAAGTGAAAAATTGGTGGGGCAAGAAAACTTTGAACAACTGTTCCAGTAGAAAAAATCTTTAGCGTTGAACCCTGGTCTAATATAACTTTCAGCATTCCCCTAAATAAGTCTGTGAAGTTTCAGCTCAACACACCTCATGGATTTATCATTCCTCATTATTTTGTGTCTCACTTTAAATGCAAATGAGCTGCTGCTGCTCCCCTCACCCTTGCAGCCTTTACAGCAAGTGCATCGGATACTCCAGCAACAACAAACAAAACATCTGCATGTGTTTTTAAACAACATTTGTTTTCTGAGCACAAAGCCATGAGTACAAAAGACTACTAGCATAACTTAACTATTTAATGGCACAATATGTATAATATTTTCATTAAAATGCCCAAATCTCACTAGTATAGGATTATATATATTGTGCTATATGTTATACACCCACTCTGGATTGATTTATAGAAAACAGAGATAGATGGTTTAATATATTGTTTTATAAGGGGCCGATCACACTGAATGCGATTTTGCGTTGAGAGGCGCCTTTTTCGAATGGTTTAGTAATGGTCGCGAGCATTTTGACCGCTGCTTATGCACCCTGCACGCCTCACGTTTTAACCGCCTGCTGCGCTTTTTACCATTGGTCGATCTGTGCTCGCAGTTGAAAAAAATCAACTCGGAGTGGTAAAAGCATGTTACGTCACTCGCGTCCTTTTCATTCTCCAATCAAATGAAAGCAGAGGCAGGGTTTCCGTTGAGGTGCCTGCAGTGTTTGTGTTGTCATTGTCAAGACAACTACAGAGACTTTTGAGGACTCACAAATCTTATTTATCACAATATTATTAAATTGTAAAATTATATTAATATCAACAGCAACACTCTCGCACAATACCCAGCTGCTTCACTCAATGCCTAGCGACATAAAAAGCAGACCGTGCTTCTTTTTTTCTTGTCAACAAAAAAGGCATTGTGGGATACCTTGTGTTTTGGAACTTAAAAATTCGCGTTCGGTGTGATCGGCCCCTAAGACTGCATAGAGCAGCTTTAGAACAGAAACCTAAAATTCATTTAGTCTGATAAAACTGTGCTGCTGAGTCACTTGATCACAAGTTGATGAACGGGAATTAGTGGATTGTAAGTTAGTGGTAGCTTCATACTACCATGATAAAAAGTTTTGAATACTTTAGCTCATCTATCAGCGTGATTTCTGCAGGAGTCCCATAGGAAGTAATGGTGATAAAAATTCAGAGGATCTCTTTGTTTGTTTGCAAATCTTGAATATCACAATATTATTAAATTGTAAAATTATATTAATATCAAAAGCAACACTCTCGCACAATACCCAGCTGCTTTACTTAACGCCTAGTAATGATGATAAAAATTCTGAGGATCCCTTTTGTTTGTTGTAAATATGAGCCCTCTAGTGGTGAAAATGATATACTCTGCCTTTGAGTTCATTGCCTTGTGCCTGTTGTAGGGCTGTGATTAGAGCGTAGGAGAGACTTCAAAATGTTTTTGTTTGTTCTGAATACGTGCCCTCTAAGGGTAAAAATGATATACTGTGACTTTAAATTTGTAATATTAGCTTGTGCCTGTTGTAGGACTGTAATTAGAGCATTTGAAAGACTTCTAAATGTTTTACGGTTGAGTTTGGTTTTCCAACTCCGCGAATTTTCATGCTCAAATAGCAACATTATGCACTAAACGAAGTTAAAAGGATAAGAAGCATAACAGGAGCACTTTAAAATTGAAACACAATTTTAAAAACCCAACTAATACACCCATTTCCTGTAGAACAGACAGAAGAAGCCAGCTTTGCGCTTTCGATGCCGCAGAAGTCTGCCTGCCTTACCAATAACGGCGCACAAACTGAGCGTGTAATTAAATTTCCCGAAATGACTGTAAATCACTAATTGCCTTGAAGCTCGAATTGCTGATAAATGGTAAACTGAGTGATACATGCCATAAGAACATACCTAACCATAAAAACTTGCTCTACACCATCTGACAGATATAAAACATTGGGGGAGACAGGAATGCTAAGCTCTCCCTGCCCATGTATGGCTTTTCAATCTCGTATCACGCTCGAGTCAAGAAGCAGTAAATCTAAAACGGCAAAAAGGATTAGAAATAAATATTAATTCTCTTTCACTCGCATTCCAAACCATACTGGCTTGGCTAGGGGAGTCGTCTTTTTAAGCGATGTTTTGTTAAAGACCAACCACAAGAGTAAAATATTAAAAACAACATCAAATCTGGATCGTATTTTATACGTGACGAGGAAAGAGAGACTTGTAAAAATATTGCAGAAGTCAGATCCTGGATGTGCTGGCCTGGTCATGCCAGTATCGTAGGATCTGTTTATTGCTCCTGCACTACGGCTACTTTGGGACCTTTTTTTTTGCCTCTTTTAACACTCTGAAAGCTCAAAGCACAAACTTCCAGCCCCTATATATTAAACAGTGGAAAATATCCGACCCTTGGCAGGCGCGCCGCACTTCAAAACACAGCCTAAATCACTGAGCACTCTAATTACGGCCAACCACAATGGAGCCAGCGGTGGCAGGCGGCTACCGGAGAGTGCGTGGTGGCTTACCCGCCAGCGCCCCTGCCAGCAAAAGCCTGCCAGGTCCCACTCGCCCGTCTTCATCCGTCAGGGCCGCCTTGGTGTGTGCGTAGCAGGGGAAATAAATGGCAGAGAAGGGGATGTCTCTCAGGAAACAAGCTTTCGCACCCTGGGGGCCAAGAAGATGGACACGTTATGTCAAATTAAAGACAGAAACATTTTCAGGCATGCATCACAAAGCCTCGGCTCTCATTCGGGGTAGTCTTGTAGTGTATTCTGGGAGCTGGGTTTATGGTGTGTTAATGTCAGCCCTCTGGAATGAGTCTGTTTTGTGCCTTGTCACTTCAAATAAACGTTTTTTTCCTTCTTCTCAGAGACTATTCCTGCGTCTGTCACCGTAAACAAAGCCGTACCTTCAACGGGATTGGGTTTCCTCATCTCCAGCCTGCTGGCCAGCAGCCAGGAGCGAAGAAACGGAGAGATTTTCCTCTCAGCAGAACGCTTTAAAGCCCGGCTGAAGTGCGCTTTAGACAGGCTTCATTAAACTCGCAAGGTTAATCTGCAGCGTGTACACAGGTAGCGCAGATAGCCTAGGTATCTCTTTCCTCGAGTGATCTTTGAGCTCTCCTGTGGGCCAGAGAAGATAACAATCGCCCCCAAAAGGAGCCCAGACCTGGCTCATCTGCTCTGGCAGAGTCCGGAGACCCGGAGATGAGGGTTGTGTTAATGTGGGAACATCTGGATCTGCTGTGTGCATGATAGCTCCACTCGCAGGTGTGTATGTGTGTGTGTGTGTGAATGTGATATGAAGTGTGTGCGCGGAGGCTCTTGGTTTTGGAGCCTGGACAGGGAGTGGTGGTGGTGGAGGCCCTGCAGCGGCAGAAGGGGAGAGGCGGGGTAATTAGGCTGACAAAGACAGCTCTGTGCCTGGGCCGGACCCTGAGGAGCCAGGCCGTCTGAGAGAAGCAGGCTGCAGCGCGTCTCCTGCATTCAAAGCACATTGTCCGCACGGCTCAGGAGAGACACAGATGGAGGGGAGGCACCGGATTCAACATTCTTACACACACACGGGCTGTTGTGTGGCGCTGACCCCCCCGCCCGACCATGACTCTGAAATAAAGGCTCCTTTCCCACGACAGGCTGACAGGTGAGCCCTGGAGACTTACCTGCCTCGGCCAGACGACAGGAGTGCAGGCTTTTTTTTCTCTAGTGACCAGCCATCTGATTTACTGATAACTGAAGCACATTCTACTGTAATCGTGATAGCGAAACTGTATGTGAGGTATTGATACTGAGACAATAAGAGACACGAAACTGCTGCATTGAACCAGGATTTAAGTTTGACCCAAGTTATTGTCTCATCTATATAAATATCTGTATATGTGTGTGTGTGTGTGTGTGTGTGTGTGTGTGTGTGTGTGTGTATACATACATACATACATATATATATATATATATATATATATATATATATATATATATATATATATATATATATACATACATACATACATACATACATATATATATATATACATACATATATGTATGTATGTATATATATATATATATATATATATATATATATATATATATATATATATATATATATATATATATATATATATATATACATAAACAAGAACAAATGTTAAAGAAGGCTTAACATTTTTAGCAGAACAACTTTTTATAATTTAAAAAATTATAATGTTTTAAAAAATGCAAAACATTCCCCCACAGCCCAAAGACATGCAATATAGGTGAATTCAATAAACTAAGTTGGCTGTAGGGGTGGCGCAATGGGTAGCACTGTTGCCTCACAGCAAGAAAGTCGCTGGTTAGAGCCTCGGCTGGGTCAGTTGGCATTTCTGTGTGGAGTTTGCATGTTCTCCCCGTGTTGGCGTGCACAGCCCAAAGACATGCGCAATAGGTGAATTGGGTAAACTAAATTGCCTGTAGTATATATGTGTGAAAGCAAGAGTGTGTGGGTGTTTCCAAGTACTGGGTTGCAGCTGGAAGGGCATCCGCTGCATAATACATATGCTGGATAAGTTGGTGGTTCATTCCGCTTTGGCGACCTCTGATTAATAAAGAGAGTAAGCTAAAAAGAAAATAAATGAATGAAATAGGCCGTAGTGTGTGTGTGAATGAGTGTTTAGATGTTTCCCAGTTGTGGGTTGCAGCTGGAAGGGCATCCACTGTGTAAAACATATGCTGGATAAGTTGGTAGTTCATTCTGCTGTGGCATAAATAAATAAACTAAGCCGAAGGAAAATTAATGAAAGAATGAACTTTAGTCTAATAACGGCATTTCTTCCAACTTTCAAAGTTATCATTTAAAGTGTTTTTTTTCCATAAGACAAGTTATTCGGTAGAGTTTAGAAATCACTATTTGGTGAATAAACTGATTTTTGATCAAAATTAAAATATTTTTAATTAGACCAATTCTCACTTTCTGCAAAATAAGCAACAAATTTCTATTTTTATTAAAAATGTGGAATAAATATTATCAGACCACAATAGACTACAACAAATATTAATATTTCACTCAAACTCAAACCCAATCAATCCAAAGTGATCTCTTATTTTTTTTATATTTTGTATAGTCTGTACAGTTTATGTATATTTAGATATTTATACATACAGCATATACAGTTGAGTTTTTAGCCCCCTTGTATATTTTTCCCCAATTTCTGCTTAATGGAGATTTTTTTTCAACACATTTCTGAACATAATAATTTTAATAACTCATTTCTAATAACTGATTTTTTTTTTATCTTTTCCATGATGACAGTACATAATATTTGACTAGATTTGTTTCAAGATGCTAGTATTCAGCTTAAAGTGACATGTAAAGTAGGGCTGGGCGATAAATCGGAAGTAATCAAAATCGACATTCAGAACATATAATCGATCTAATTTTTCCAGAAGGATTTGTTCAATTACTTTCTCCACTGTGTGTGGAATCACGTGACGCTGCTCTGTTAAATGCTGAGGCTGATTTATACATCTGCTGCCACTTTGCAGCCACATCTGATCTCTGGTCAAGTAGGACGATAGACCCATTGTTAAGCCTTACTTTGCACTACATTGATGATGATGGGAAGCTGTGCCAGAGATGCCTTGAGATGGCATATTTTCCATTTTATTAAAATTATTATTCATTCATTTTATTTTCGGCTTGGTCCCTTTATTAATCCGGGGTTGCCACAGTGGAATGAACCACCAACTTATCCAGCAAGTTTTACATAGCAGATGCCCTTACAGCCCCAACCCATCTCTGGGAAACATCCACACAAACTTATTCACACTCATACACTACGGACAATTTGGCCTACCCAATTCACCTGTACCACATGTATTTGGACTGTGGGGGAAACCGGAGCACCCGGAGGAAACCTACACAAACACGAGGAGAACATGCAAACTCCACACAGAAATGCCAACAGACCCAGCAGAGGCTTGAACCAGCGACCTTCTTGCTGTGAGGCAATGTAAAATTATTATTTACATAAAAAAATTTGTTTACAGTAGATGCAAGAAATGCACGGTTAAAATAATATTTACTGGATATGCAAGAGTTAGACATACAATTTATTTTCTTTTAAAATATAGAAAATATTTTATTTATTTTTAAAAACCATTAAAATAATTGATTTTGTTTCCAAAAGCGCAAGTTATTTATTTTTACTTTTTATAAAAAAAAAAAAAGTGACTGTTGGTTTTAGATAACGTGTGTTTTAATTTTAGCTGTTAAACGTTGATGTTCAATAAATAATCATAGATAGCAGTGTGTGTTTCCTTCAATTATTTTAGTAATGCACCCTTCATTCAAAAGTCTCTAGCTTGTCATACAGTATGCGAGCATATTTACTGTACAAAACTTGGCAGTGAACAGTAAGGGCAAAAAAATAAAAAATAAAAAATAAAATAATCTTTTATTAATTGTAATTAAGTTCAAATGTTCACTTAATCGAGGTTTTGATTTTAGGCCAATTCGCCCAGCCCTAATTTAAAGGCTTAACTATGTTAATTAGGGTAATTAATTCTGTAGAAAATCAAAAATAAATATTGCTTATAGGGGCTAATAATATTGGTTTAAAAAAAATTTTTAAACTGCTTTTATCCAAGCCAAAATCAAACAAATAACACTTTATCCAGAAGAAAAAATATTATAGGAAATTCTGTGAAAAAATCCTTTCTCTGCTAAACATCCTTTGGGAAATATTTGGAAAAACAATTTCACCATAGAGCGAATGATTTTTAATGTATATACAGAGAGTGAAGCTCAAAAAATTTTGCCTCTCCTCATGTCCTTTCTTTTACTTCATTTACTCTACTCTCTTTATAAATAAGTAAAAGAAACCTAAGCTATTATTTCACCATAAAACAAGCCCAAGTGTCTCCATGTAATTAGCAGCACACACAACACCTACGCAGAGGTGAAGGCGCCTCATTCATCTCTCTCCAGCTGTCCATAAAATGTCAAGCCAATGCGGCCACTGGATGAGATACGACCCAACGCCATCATGGCAGTCCCCACAATGCTGTTTACACCAAAACACTCGCTCTCCGCAAACTCCTGCGCTCCAAGCCTCAGGAATGCAGCTCTGCATCCCTGCTCACATGCAGCAGAATAACTGGAGATGTTCTCCAGCGGCGCTGAAGGGGGAAAACAGCACACAAAAGCAGCACTCTCGGCACTGAGAGGCTGCTGCTCCACTACCTGCTCAGACTGATACAGCAGGGGGTGGATTGAGGCCTGATGGTGTGTGTATGTGTATGTGTGTGAGATTAGCTGGAGATTGTGGAGCATGACTGAGTTGCTCTGGGATATAAACGGGAGCGCAGGGTGTGAATCCACAGGTGGGAGGCGCTAGAGAGCTGAGCACGATCCTCTGGATGAGGTCAGAAAAAATGCATTCTGGAGGATTATTTGAAGAGAGGAACTTCTTACAGGACATTTCATGAAACATTCATTAAATATAATCAAATATCAAATTATTATAATATAAAATTATAATTTTATTTCAATATCAAATATTCATTAATTATTATTATAAAACTCTAGGCTAAAGTTAAAAATGGATGCTTAATGCCTTTTAAGGGGTGCTCAAACTTTTCCTATAAAGGGCCAAAAACCAAACTGGATTCAGGGCTGTGGGCCAAATATATACCAAATTTGCTAAGGGGAAAAATGTTGCATTAAATCATATTAATTGACATAGTATCGTTTATAACCTTTTACATTGAACTTATTACAGTAAAAACATAAACAATCCCATTTATAACACATAGTAGTTCAATGCTGAATGCACTAGTCGAGATCCTGTCTTCACCTTGATTTGCTCGCTGATGTCTTGTGCATTGTCCCCTATCTGTCATGTGGCAGTATTTACATCTTAAAGTCTAATTCATTTACAACATTTAATTGTATCATTTAATTTCGGTTGGATTTTTTTGAAGCTCAGCAATAAAACAAAGGAACAAAAGGTTACGTCAAATTCAAAATGACGATCTCTGTCAAAGGCATTTGCCCCAACCACATCCCCATTATTCTCACTCTCTATTCAGATGGGATGGCAGGCCAAATCAAAGGTTACCATGGGCCATCTTTGGCCCGCGGGCCCTACTTGGGCTTCTCTGCTTTAGAGGTTGATCTGATACCAGAATATTAGACTTAGTATGAAAGCAGAAGGTATAGAAATAGTTTGTTATTAAGCACTTTTTAACCCCTTTAGACCCTAATATGTCAACCCATGTTTTTGTGGTACCTGGGGATTTCATCTAATTTAAACACTGCAGTCCATGAGAGTGGACGATTGTCATCCAATCAAATGGTGGTAAAATCTACTACACTAAAAAGCAGCATGGCATCACTTCACTCCAGACACAGACGTAAGCCACATTTACATTGTTTTTATAAGGTTTATTGATATTTTTGCCAATATTTTATAGATTTTATGTAAATAAAAGAGTACTAATTAAGGTTTAAAATCTTTTATAACATTGCAAGCTTTAGATCAGGATTTTTTCAAAATATGTTTGTCTATTACGATAGGTTCAAAACCTGTTACTGACATTAAATCTCCTGATTGATTTTTTTTTATTAAAAAAAGACTATATTGATGTGCTAATTCATTGCTGAAACTATTTAATATGCAGAATGTACAGATCTTGAACATTTTGAGCAGAGATGACCAAAATAGGGCCCGCGGGTCAAAGTTGGCCCATTGTAAGCTTTGATTTGGCCCACCATCCCATTTGAGAGGAGAGTGAGAATGATGGAGAGGGTTGGGGTGAATGCCTTTAACACAGAGTTCAGAGATCGTCATCACCTTTTTTTTTGTTTGTTTTATTGCATTTTATTGTTTCATTCAAATGTCACAAATGAATCAGATTTTTTAAAATGTAAATAGTCTCACTCGATGGATGAAGGACCATGCAGAAGACATCGGCAAGCAAATCAAGGCAAAAACTAATGTAATTCTATTAAAAATTATTTTTGTTTCATCTGTAATAAATTCATTATAAAATGTATAAAATACTGTATAAGTTAATATAAAGCAATGTTTTATAGTCATTTTAAACATTATAAAACAAATTAGGAAATTACCCATGACAACTATATTTACCTTCCGCCCACTAGCCTCAGTCAACTTTGGTTTTTGGTCCTTCATAAGAAAAAGTTTGGGCACCCCTGATCTTGCAGATGGAGATATCTCAGATCTGGACATTATATGGAATGATGAGGAAGATGATGATAAAGATGTAATCTATACAACAAAAAAAACTAAAAATTAGAGTAAAATGTTACAATCTTTATGTTTTAAAAAAAATGTAATTGTACCACCAATCATGTATGTGTTTTTTTTTTGTGTGTGTGTGTGTGTGTGTGTGTGTGTGTGTGTGTGTGTATATACATACATATATATATTCTTAAAGGGTGTTGTTATTATTATTATAATACAACAAAAAACATAATAAAACAAACCTTTGCATTTTTTTTAAACTTGAAACATAATTCAGGTCTGAAGGGGTTAAAAGTTAAAATAATTTTAGTAAACAATTAATCTGAATTGTGACATTTACTGTACAATTACTGTAAACGCAAAATCAGATTTGTTGTCAAATTAATCAGATTTGTTTTAAAATTTTAACAGGTCTATATGATTTATGCTCAAAAAGGGAGCATTTATTTGCTAAAAATATCTGGTAATTTTGTAAAATATCATTACAATTTGAACCAATTAATTATTTTAAATTAATTATAATTATTAAATATAATTATTTATTTTAATTTAATTATTTTATATTAATTTGAACCAATTATATTATATATATATTATATTATTATATTTGAACATTGTATTTCAATGATTTATTCCTGTGATGCAAAGCTGATTGTTTTTTAGCAGCTGTACCTCCAATCTTCAGTGTCACACAAGCTTCAAAAATCATTTCAATGCTAATTTGGTGCTTGAGAAACACGTTTAAAAATGTTGAAAATGGCTTAATATTGTTGCAAAAAATATGATCTTTTTAATCAGGATTCTTTACTGAATAAAAAAATCAGATGAATATTATTTACTTTTTTAAAAATAATAAATTATATATAATAATAACAGTAATAGAAATATACCACTGAAGTGGATACTTAAACATGTATGTACAGTAATGGATGTATGAATGTGACTAGTGCTTCAGGCTGTCTTGTGTGAGTGAGCTTTACCTTGTAGAGGCCGAAGAAGCCCAGGTCACGGATGACAGAGAAAGCACTGACGCGTGGCCCTGTGGTGATTTCACCCGCCACCTGCAGACGGATCTTCACGATCTCCAAAGGGTTTGTGAAGATCACCTGAGATCCTCCAGCCTGAAGATCAACAACAGAAACAGAAGCTTTCTCAGAGCGCTCCATTAACAAATATAATGCCTTCATTTCAAAATCTCAATAATATTTTCACAATTCACTTTCAATTGTAGATAAAGTAATCGGCAATGATTTACTTGCCTAGCCTATTTGGCTTCTTCTACCTTCTGGTGAACACAAAAAGAAGATATTTTGAAGAAAACCACTGGCTTCCACATTTTTTTTATTTTTACTACAATGGAAGTCAATGGTTACAGGTTTTCAGCATTGTTCAAAACATCTTCTTTTATATTCAACAGAAGAAAAAAAACATAAAAGTCTAAAAGCACTTGAGCGTGGGTAATTTGTGAGTACATTTTCATTTTTGCGTGAACTATCCCTTTAAATAACAAGTATAAATGAGCAAAAGAGTTTGCTGCCCGCCTATCCAGATCATCTGAAGTCATTGTTCTAATTACGTTCTGATGAACCCGAAGTAAAAAAAAAAAATGACGAGGAAGGTAATGTGATATTCTTGTTATGAAGGACAATGCTTTGAACGGGGTCCTGTGAATGATTGTGCTATTGTCACTCTTTGAAGGAGGAGGAGGTTAAACCTGCCAAGGACAGACAGTGCCTGAAACATCACACAGAGCGCAGGCCCCCAGGGGCCGCTCAAAAAAACAACCTCGCGTCTCCAACCTTGTACTTGTGAAGCAGATAAAAAGCATCTGCAGGTTGGAACAGGTTTCCACCGAGCTCTTTGAAACGGCGCAACAGAAGCATTTGAAGCGTGTCTCTTCAGAAAGGCTGGCCGTTTGCCGCCTCCGTGCCCGATCTGTCCTGTTGCTCATAGTTACTGAGGCTCCACGCAGAAAAACAGAGCGCTGTAATTAGATGGAAATCAGTTTCCATGGATTTCTTCTCCTTCCCTCAGCCCTCCCTTTGAATGCATAAGGACCGTTCTGTTTGTTTGTTGTCGAATTTATTCCTCTATTCTCTGAGAGATATTAACACACGAGCCGTCTTGCGGGAATCTGCTAAATGAGTGCTCATAAAGAGTGCGCATTTGAAATGGCGTTGAGTAAAAATATAGATCATTATCATCTCAATGAAGGTGCACTTTAAATAGGATGGAGCAGATTGACCAAAAGTTCCCTTCCAGGAAATTATATCTCAGATGTGGAGAGAGACGCTGCCCACCTTACAGAGTTACAGCATGGCTGGCAACAGAGTATCATGAATATGGTTTATTTTTCTGTCCAATTATCTTTTTTTAAACTTCTAAATTCTGTGGACCATTGACCAGGTCCTCATATACGTCATTAATGCGGGTTCAGAGTTACAAATCATTAAAAGTGCATTAGTGCTTGCTTGCTTTTATGAATTTTTGGAAGTATTCATTAAAGTGTTGTAAGCCATGAAGCTACAAAGAGAATCAAGACATTACAAACTTATATTTTAAATGAATAAGTATGTGAAAATCAGACAAAATATGACAAAGGTACAAAATTGTGTACTTCATTTAAAAGAAGGGAAGAACTGCAATGCCATGAAGCATTTCAAATTGCATTCAATGCAAAAAAGTTAGCTCCGGTTTCCCCCACAGTCCAAAGACATGTGGTACAGGTGAATTGGGTAGGCAAAATTGTCTGTAGTGTATGAGTGTGTGTTTGAATGTAAGTGGATGTTTCCCAGAGATGTGTTGCGGCTGTAGGGGCATCCGCTGCTTAAAAACTTGCTGGATGAGTTGGCGGTTCATCACGCTGTGGCGACCCTGGATTAATAAAGGCACTAAGCCGACAAGAAAATGACTGAATGAAAGAAAAGGTCAGCTTGTTTGCATAATTCACAATGATTACGTTTACACTGGACATCAGTTATAACTATTTGGCTTAATTTGAATAATTCAGTACATGAGCTGCTTTTTGAATGTTCCTTTCATGATCTTGTTTTAAATGTTATAGCACATAATTCGATTAACATCATTGTGTATCCACTCTATTCACGTTTCCTCCGGAGTTTCATGTAATTTCGGGTGTTTTATTTTTAATTTGTTGACTTTAACTGCAGTTTGCCACTTTTACTTTCATTTAGAAACATTTCATGCATGCCCCTGACACAAACAAGATATTAGATGAGAGTATGAACTGCTGGAAGAGTGTTGTTTTAATGGAACATGATACCGCACGCCGTCTGTGAAAAAAGCCTCGGCATTTCGCGATGCAGGTGTCTGTGGTTCTTCACTGACTCAGTAGCTGCAGAGAATAGTTTCAAACAGCTGTGTCTACAGCTACCGAGTCAGTGAAGGCAAAATGTGGCAAAAGTACATGACGGTAATAGTTTGATTTGCGGTGTTTACATGTCTGTACTGCACTTCAATAATGCAATGATTAAAATGCATGTTTGAGCTTTCTCAACTCAAAATAACTTGTGGTGAGATGTCTTGAAAAACGTCAGTGTATTTTTTTTATTTATTTATTTTTTATTACTGGTGCACACCAGTAATATATTTTCCTAAGGCCATTTTTTATAAATGTGGCTTAAATAGCCTAATTTAAATAAGGCCTAGTCCTGGCTTAATCTAAACCCTGTTTGTGAAACTGGGCCCAAATGTTTTAATTCGATTTCTGTTAAGTTCAGTTATCACTTTAGCCAGATTAAGGCAATCAGAAATCACTGTTTACATGGTAGACTCGTAATCAGAGTATTGTCTTAAATTAGATGAATTGAACAATACAATGATGCTGTCTAAACAAAAAAGCTCAAGAATAATGTTGTTTCAGCTAAATTTAAAATAAGTAGTTTGGACAAACAGCAAATGTCATTTTTGACTGAGGATTTCATAAAGTAGTGTATACAAACATAGGAGGTAATAAGTATTGAACACATCACCATTTTTCTCAGAAAACATGTTTCTAAAGGTGCTGTTGACTTGAAATTTTCACCAGATGTTGATATGGAACCAAAGAAATACATAAGTGAAAATAAAACAAATGAAGCTATGTGTAAAAAAATGAAATGACACAGGGAAAAAGTATTGAACACATGAAGAAAGGAAGGTGTAGAAAGGTAGGGAAAGCCCAGACAGCAGCTGAAATCACTCAATAATACTTTAGCAACCTTCTGCTCTTCATATTTGTAATTGAATATTAGCTGCTTCAGTCCAAAATCTACATTAGCAGGATGACGAAGATGAGACCAGGGTGGACATTTCACCAAGACAATAATCTAAATTACAGCCAAGGAAACTCTCAAATGCTTTCAGAGAAAGAAAATCAAGCTGTAAAAAGGCCCAACCAATCACCCGACTTAAATCTAATAGAAAATACAAAATAATGATCAGATCTGATCGACGAGACCCACAGAACATCAAGATTTTTACACACTGTTGAACATATATAATGTTGTGTATATATACACAACTTTCAGTGTGTTGTCTGAAATCTTCAGTCAAAAAATGACATTAAATGACAAATAATCACATTCCATATTTCAGTTTTTACCAAACTCATGGTCTCGAATAAATAAAGCTTACATGTCAACCATGCTTGAAGATACAAAAGGCACAAAACAGCCATTTTTGCCTATTTTTTGGGAAATGTTTCTGTAGGTAAAATTTTCTGTAGGTTAAGCACATCCTTTTACTAAGCAAAAAAAAAAAAACAGTTAAGAGTTTCACATCCTACTTTGTACCCTATTCATGGAAAATGCAACTTCTTTATGTGGAAAGTAATCTTTTATGGTTAATTATGGCATCAGGGCCGAGAGCGATCATTTATTTCAGAGCTGTTTTGGCAAGGAAATAATGCACTGAGGAGAAGTCTAGGTTATTAGCCACATTAATTGGGTACTAATTGGATATTTAAAAAGTTCCACAAAGAGAACAAGCAAACATGCAAACAAGAACATCGGTTAGACGGAGACAACAGATCAATCACCTCTGGCTTTTAAAGAGCGGGAAGCACGCGCTACAACGTGACTGCAAGGAAAGCCATTTAAGTGCAGAGTGAGGCAGCGTCGGCTCGATAATTCTGTGGTAATTACAAGGCAAGGTAATCCCTGGAGGCACTGAGAGCATGTGTGTGTGTGTGTGTGTGTGTGTGTGTGTGTGTAGGACACTTAATACACTCTACTGGTGGGATGAGCACAAGTGCAGACAAATGCAGCATCACACACACACACATATGCACACATACACACAAACAACCCTTCATTAACAGCCGCTTTATATTTCTTAAACAGGGTGCTAAAAATCTATTTGATTGGTGGAATCTACTGTAGAGCATTATGGGTAATGTTGTTTTTTTGTGCATGCATTTCACAATAGATCTTAGTAGGTCTGCACAAGATTGGAAAAACCGGACATTGATGTTTTATTTTTCTGTGATATGTTTGCGATATGAATACAACTTTAGCAGATGGCTTGAATTGCTCTTTTTTGAATGAACTCATTTAATTAGATTGACTGGGAAATATTGGTAGCGGGGTAAATCAAATAAATTGCAAGCATAAATAAGGTTTGATAGATACAAATAAAGATAGAAGTGTAATAAGCAGTGCTTTGTGGTTTTCTGGAGAGTCGAACAGTAGTCAGATACTATGCAACTCTCACGTTTACCCACTGAGCTAAGCTTCAGTACCTGAATGGGAGACCACATTGGTTGCTGTTAGAAGTGGTGTTAGCGAGGCCAACCTGCGGGTCTCTGTGAGGCCTTATGCCCCAGTATAGTGAAGGGGACATTATACTGTTAGTGAGCGTCGTCTTTCAGATGAGATGTTAAACTGAGGTCCTGATTCTCTGTGGTCATTAAAAATCCCAGGTCTCTATATCATAATTGGCTTCATTACTCCATAATAATACTTTATAATTGACTTCATTACAGTCTCCTCTCCACCAATCAGCTGGTGTGTGGTGTGCGGTCTGGCACAATATGGTTGCCGTCATGTCATCTAGGTGGATGATGCACACTGGTGGTGGATTGTATAAAGCAATTTGAGTGTCAAGAAAAGTGCTATATAAATGTAAAAATGTAAATTAATATTACCATGATGTGACTATTGCGAATGCACACATTGCGATATTGATACTTAAACAATATATATTTGTGCAGCCCTAGATCACAACTTATTTAGTTTTTTTTTTAAATCATGTTTAACAGTGGACCTCTACATTACCCATGGAAATAATTCCACCAATTAGAGAGCAAAGTATGCCGAAAACAAAATGTAGCTCCGCCCACTGCCATGAAGTACAGCGTTGTTTCTATAGATGCTAAAACATTAGCTTTATATTTCTTTGTAATTGTAAATTTGTTTATTCACAACATGCCATTGTGTTTCTTTTCCTCTTTAAAGCCTTTGTCTGATTTTAATTTATTTCTTTGCTTCAAATAAAAATATCGACTCACACAATCTCACGGCAATTTGTAACTTTTTGATTTAGTGGCTAATATGTATGAACTCGTACAATGGTTCAGGATCTGAAAAGCTAAAAAAGCTACTCATCGATGAATTTGCTCTTCAGTGTTTGGACTCTCAATAATGACTTGAAACCACACAGAACTGAGCTAAACTGAACTGAACTTAAACACTAAAAACTGAACTACACTGTTCCAGTTACTATGACCATTTATGTGAAGCTGCTTTGACACAATCTACATTGTAAAAGCGCTATACAAATAAAGCTGAATTGAATTGAATTGAATCTCATTCATAAAAATTTTGCATGATTTGCTTATCCCCCAATGACAGTTGGGGATTCAGATGCATCAGAATAATGTAGCTACTAGCTAACAATATTTATATATAATATACTATATACTATACTACGCCGGTCTTATCTGCCTCTGAGCTAATTTACCTGAACTGTCTCTATCAAATGTTCAGTCTGCATCATTCTCACAGTCACTAAAACCCTTCTTATCTTCCTTTCATCTGCTGGAAGGGCCAGTTCTGTCCTTTTCTTCTTTCACTTACCATGGAACATGGTGGTGCTCGCTAATACACTGTTCCCTGTATTCATATCTATTCAAAAGTAGTATTGCCATTAACTAGATTTTATCCATAATGCAAATTCTATTACCACATAACAAATAAACATTATATTCCTAGCATTCATGTTGTTATTGTTACAACTTAAAAGTTCACAGTTGACCTTGCTAGCTAGCTAACACATTGCAATATTGCATGTTCCACTGTTGCACAGTGTTGACATTTGGTAACATACATTTGATCGATTTGCAAAAAACTAATTTGATAAAAACTTTTTGAGTTGTAAATATGTCATCATAACTTACTAAAGGTGATGTTTCAGATTTTTTTGTGGATCTGACATAATTTGATCCTTTGTTTTTAATCACTTTTACATTTGCATTCAGCAACTACTAACAATAAACACCAGTCTGTCACAAATCGTGCTACAGAAAAACACAGCATGTCATGTCACTTAACCAAAGCACATTAATGGCTACTCTAAAGTCTTCTCTTTTCAACAAAAAATTAATATTGGTCTTTAAGAAACAGTGGCAGGTAAATTTACATAACTATCATGTTGCCATATGATGACACCGTGCAGTAGAGGGTTAACCACTAAACCTTGTGAGATCAGGCCGGATTCACACACACACATAAAGCACAAAAGGCCAACACAAGACACAAACATTAGCCTCCCTTCATTAACACTTAACCCTGATTGGTGAAATGAACTGTACAGCATTATGGGTAATGTAGTTTTTCCTGTGCCGTGTTTCAGAAGTTTTATTTAAAATCCATTCATTTTCTCATTGTGAAATTTAATTAGAATTCTTTTCCTCATTAAAGATGTCCAATAGTCTTGTGCCGTTGTCTCTTTGCCTGATTTTTATATATTTCCTTGCTTCAAATTAAATGAAGCAAGCACACACACACACACAAACCACAAAAGCTCAACACAAAACAAAAACATAGGCATCCTTCATTAACATTCGCCCACATTTTTTTGTGCACTTAACTCTGATTGCTGGAATCAACTGTACAGCATTATGGGTAATGTAGTTTTTCCTATGTCATGTATTATTTAAAAATATATTCATTTTCTCATTGGGAAATTTAATTGCAGTTTGCTTCCTCTTTAAAGATGTCCAAAAGTCTTGTGCCTTTGTCTCTCTGTCTGATTTTCATTTAGTTATTTTTTTAAATAAAATACAGACTCACACACACACACATAAACCAAAAAAGCTCTACACAAGACACAAACATTAGCATCCCTTCATTAACATTTGCTCCCATCTTTTAGTGCACTTAACCCTGATTGCTTGAATCAATTGTACAGCATTATGGGTTATGTAGTTTCTCCTATGTCATAGAGGTTTTATTCATTCATTATTTTCATTAAGACAGTGGTTCTCAAACTGTGGTACATGTAGTGGTACGCAGGCTTCCTTCTAGTGGTACGCGGAGGAATCAAATATGTCATATGTACATGCTACATATATTTCAAAATTTATCAAAAATAATTTATATATGAATATGATGACATTTATTTCTAAGGTCTAGGCAACATTAATACTTTTAAGAACAGAAGTTTTTTTTTTTTTTACTATTTAAAAACAGTAATCATTAATTTTAAACTTTTAAAAGCATATTTTAATTTAAACGTTTTATTTATTTATTTATTTTTTTTTTTTTACATATAACACAGTGCATTGTTAATGTTCTAACTATTTATAATGTTTAAATTGGCTGACAATGATAAATATTTTTTTAATAATTATTAATCTCCCTCATTTTTGAACTGTGCAGTGCTGTAGCTGCTTCATCGGGCCCACTACGCTACTGTATTGCAATACTGCTCATTATGGTGGTACTTGGAAAGACAATTCTTTTCTGAGGTGGTACTTGATGAAAAAAGTTTGAGAACTACTGCATTAAGAAATTTAATTGTAGTTCTTTTCCTCTTTAAAGAAGTAAAGTCCAAAAGTGCCGTCAGATTTTCATGTATTTCTTTGCTTCAAATCAAATACAGACTTTCTCACACATACACACACACACACACACACACACACACACACACACACACACATAGAGATACACACATAAACAACAATAGCTCAGTGCCAGACATAACCATTAGCCTCCCTTCATTAACAGTCGCTCGAATTCCTCACACTTACACAAGGGATTACCGCAAGCATTTTAGAGAATTAATGGAAACATTGCTGGACAAGCTAAATTACACACCTAGTGTTGCAAATGAACAAAGCGTCACTGTTTTCACGCTTTCCCCTGCATTTAACATTGGCTAAGCGAGTATTTTGAGTAACCCAGCCCTCAAATGAAGGCCAGAAACAACCAGATAAGAATCCAGCCAACTCCGCGAGCAGCGAAGCGTGATGTTCTTACCAAATGATCAACTCTTGGCAACTGTCAAGGCTCTAATTCAGACGCAGCTATGTGAGAAGAGAGGAGCTTAAATGTAAAAAAAAAAAATTCTTCTGCGCTTTCCGCCCTCAGACAGGAACGTTCACGGCACACAAATCAGCAGTCTAGTCCTCTCCCTCTCAAACCAAATAAATATATTTGATTTGCCGTGGCTGCAGTGTCAATAAACAGGGCTTTGAGTGAGCGGCGCGTGTGCAGGCGTGAGAAAGGGAGCGGATCCTGCCAGGCCAAACACTGGAGATTCAGGGCCGGGATGAAAGGAGCTGTCAGAGGAATCAGAAGAGGAAAAACACATCTCCGTGGCACAAGCTGCCTTTCTGAGCCAACTTCATCTGCAACCAACCTGATATTTCCGTATCCATCTCTTTTCAAGAATCAGAGGAGAGGTCTTGGCGGCTAAAAATGCATATGGCAAGCCGTTTTAGCATTTAATCAAGCAAAGAAAAAACATACTATTATCTATTTTCATGCTACTAGCACTTTTTTAGTAGCTATTAGTGCTTATTCCTTTAGATCAGTGGTTCTCAAACTGTGGTACATGTACTAGTAGTGGTACGCATGCTTCGTTTGCGCCGAATCACGTCATTTACGCGAATAGCAGCACAGGATGTCTAGTCACCTCTTGGCATTGACTTAAAGGGCACCTAGGTTACCCCTTTTTTCAGATTTATTATAAGTCTTTTGCGTCTCTAGAATGTGTATATAAAGTTTCAGATCAAAATACCCATCAGATTTTTCATTATACCTTTTACAAGATGCTGTTTTATACTGATTTTCAGCAGCGGGTGGTTTTGTCGTACTGCGCCTTTAAGACGAGTCTTTCCCGCCTACTGTTTCTACATGCCTCCTCCCTCAGCTGCGTCAGACAACAGACAGACTTAAAGGAAGAAGGTCTCACGTAGCGTTTGTGAGATACTACAGTAAGAACTAACCTTTACTAATCAGTATTGTGAAGTTGCATTGATGAGTCACACACAATATCTTTACAAAGTTAACGCGCGCGCGCGCGCACACACATACACACACACAGATACACACGCACACCGCAGATGACACACACACACACACGGGCAGGCAGGCAGGCAGACAGAGCGCGCTTAGCTTAGTTAAGGCTAACCTCAAGTACTGTGTGGATATCTGTTATGCTAATGTACAAAATAAACCTGATTTAACTTCCACAAACCGGGATTGAAGCGTCTTCTTTTATAATTGTTCTGACACGCGGCTGTGCTGATAAAGTAAAGCTGAAGTAAAACGCTGTAATTAATTGCGGATCCTAGCGAACAGAACAGACCTTTTATTCCCGGTTGCTTTGCGTATGTCTGCCTGGTCTTGTTGACATATACACGCGACTACCGGAACATGTTAATGAGCGCAGCTGTCAATCAATTCGGTGGGCGGGGGGATCGCATACCTACGTAATGGTGCGATCGATTTGAAAACAGCTCCAATTGGCCGACCCTTTTTTTTGTAGTTAAATTGAAAAAAAAGGACTGGGTGTGTTCATATCACCCCAGTATGACGGTCTATACACTATACCAACACACAGATCTGTCCAAACAGCTTGAAAAGTAGTTTTTTTACCATAGGTGCCCTTTAACATGCAAATCACTCATGCTTGACGCTTCATCCGCGCCTGGTGTGAACGCACCATTACACTGTAAAAAATGCTGGGTTCCACACAATCCATTTTTGTTGGGACAACATGAAGGAACTGAGTTAACATTTGTTTTTACAAATCTAAGTGGACTGAACATAAAACAATTAAGTTGTCTGCTTTAAAACTCAAGAATTGGGTTATTTCAGATCATTTAAAATAAGTAGTTTGAGAAAAACAGCAAACATACTTTATGGGTGTACTAATATTGATTAATGTAGAGATACTAATGATTTGCTAATGCCCAATAAATTATTCATATTGTGGCGTTAGTATAAAGTGTTAACTTAAATATTTGTAGCTTAATAATAATCATAAGTATGAACAATAACTAGGACTTAATAGTACAAAAATATTCATTCATTCATTTTCCTTCGGCTCAAGGCTGATTTATACATCTGTGTATGCTCTGGCGCTGCCTGCTAGTAGTTGCAAAGCCCTCGCCGTGTCTGTCGCCGATGCTGACCTCTCAAAAAAGTAACCACACATTGCAACAACGCGTAGTGCAAGCTCTGTCATTGGTCGGCTAGGTAGCACTGATGAGTGTGGGCGGGACCACCCCCAAGAGCCGCGTGAACCCGAGTGTTTACAAGTGTCGAGTCCCGTGAAGGAGGTCAAGATGGAAACTGTTTACCTTATGATTAAAGTTCTAGCACGTCCGCCGGTTCCTGCCTCAAAATGAGCGAGTTTGAGCCACTTCTACATTAAGGAAGCATTAAAAAAAAAAAAAAGAAACACTAGCAAAGAAACTCGACACAGAGGAACTTAAAACCTTCTGCCAGCTAGAGTTTCGGAAGTGTTATTGCAGAGCAATACGAACCGAACAGAAGTATAAATGCACGGCTACATGCAAGGTATGCGCCGATCACTCAACGCGGAAGTATAAACCAGGCTTTAGTCCCTTATTTATCAGCGGTCGCCACAGCGGAATGAACCACCAACTATTCCGGCATATGTTTTATGCAGTGGATGCCCTTCCGGCCACAACCCAGTACTAGAAAACACCCATACACTCACACACGCACTTATACACTTTAGCCAAATTTAGCTAACCCGAATCACCTATACCGCATGTCTTCGGACTGTGGGGGAAACCAGAGCAACCGGAGGAAAACCAACATGAACACGGGAAGAACATGCAAACTCCACACAGGAATGCCAACTGACCAGGCCGGGACTCGAAATATCATCGCTTTTGCTGTGCTAACCACCGAGCCACCGTGCATCAAATAATTACTAGTGGCACAAAAACAGATAGCAGTATTTTTTTTATAGATTAAATATTAAAATAGCCTGCCGTAAAATGGATTCATGTTGGGATAATTGAAAACTCGCCATCATCTACAAGTGTGTGACACTTATAAATACAAACCCACTGTCATTTGAACGAGGCTCTTTAGTGGCAGACAGAACTCAAGTACGACACAAACAGGAAGCTCCTCTGAAATCTGAACTGACGGGCATTGGCTTTTATGGAAACAATGTGTTTATACTGTCAGCCTCACCTTTACGCTTGTAATGAAAAGGGTAAGTGATCCCCTCCTCGAGCTCAGACTATGATTTAGAAGTGAGATGACAGAGGAGAAGTGTTTTCTACATGTTTTTAAACACCGATGGGCGCTGAAGTGTCTGTTCAATCACCTCATAAAAGAGAGAGAAGTGTTCCCTCGGGCTGAGGCTCAAGACCTCAAAGCCTACTGACATTCAAAAACTAAACTCCATTATGTCAGTGTACTGTTACCATGTGACGTATGGATTATATGTTTGCGTATCAAGGCAGGGAGCTACTCACACATCCGCCGGCCAAGATTTCAGCAGGTAGAGGAACGCTGCCGTCTTTCTGCAGCGTCTTTCCTCTCACAAAGTCATTCACCTGTGAAATAATAATAATAAAAAAACAATGAAGCATCAGCTTTGGTTTGGTGGAGGTTTGCATGGCAGACACCTATACGTAAAGGTATAAAGTGGCAATTGTGAGATATTAATGAACAATTGTAAGATGTAATGTCAGATATACTGTTTTGTGCTATTAAGTTTCACAACTGTGAGATAATTTTGCAAGTGTGAGATTTAAAATGAGATAGAAAGTAGATATACTGTAGTCTCAATTCTGAGAAACCAAAAGGGTTGCATGAGCAGATATCTATACATGCACAAATACAAGATATTTGTCTCTTATATGTAGACCAAGAAGGTCGTTAGTTCGAGCCTCGGCTGGGTCAGTTGGTGTTTCTGTGTGGAGTTTGCATGTTCTCCCTGCATTCGCATGGGTTTCCTCTGGGTGCTCTGGTTTCCTCCACAGTCCAAAGACATGCAGTACAGGTGAATTGGGTTGGCTAAATTGTCCGTAGTGTATGAGTGTGTATGGATGCTTCCCAGAGATGAGTTGCAGCTGGAAGGGCATCTGTTGCTTAAAACATGTGCTATATCAATTGGCGGTTCATTACGCTGTGGCAAGCCCGGATTATTAAAGGGACTATGCCAAAAAGAAAATGAATGAATAAAGGAAAATGAATGAGTAAAAGTACACATCTTTAAATGTCCTCTAAAAGTACTTGTTACCCAATAATTTTACTCAAGTAAATGTAACGAAGTAAATGTAATTCGTTACTACCCACCTCTGATTAAAAGTCAACACCCATAATGCAATTCATAACCGTAAATAAACTAAAACACTTGTGAATCACAAATAAGGAAACTTTTTCTAACAGTCTATTACTTATTACACAGCTCTCGGGAATACTCGATTCTGATAGGTCAATCACAACATTCCAAGGTATGTTATTCCCAGATAACAACCGCTCAAACTAAAAAGTCATCCGGGTATTTTAAATCATCTGGACCATTAGTGAATATATTCTATAGCAGGGGTTCTCAAACTTTTTCGCTTAGAGGCCCACCTTTTTCTCCAAAAACTTTTTGAAGGCCCAAACTGATTGTATAGTGAAAATGCTTATTTTAAAGCTTTATTTATTAGCAAAACATTTGTTTTACCTTCTATTATTTCCTTATTTTTCTAAATCAGTTCATGAAAAAGCTTGAAACATTAAGTTGAATAAGTTGACTCTGGTTGAAAACGTCAAGTTGAAAACGTCAAGTTGAAAACGCCAAAAAGCGAGTGGCTGCACAAATGTGCAGGCGGTGACCAAATCCAGCGAAGAGTGACTGCTGTTTGGAGAAACGTTTGGCTTTGATGGTGGGTTTAGCCGTTGCCCGAGATATTTCTGTGATTGAAAATATAAATACTTTAATACATACTCATTTGGTGAATTCAAGTATATATTTTTTTATACTTTTGTTTGTTATGTTTAGTATGATTGTAGTCGGTGGCTTATAGCTATCTGGGCTAAAGTTAAATTTGTAATATTGACAGATTTATTCCAGCTGGCACCCGAACAAAAAGTAAAATATTACCCACTTGGGGTTTAAGGTAGGGCCACCGTTACAAGTCCCTTTACTACTCAGGGGTCCCCACAGCAGAATGAACTGCCAACTCATCCAGCATATGTTTTACGCAGCGAATGCCCTTCCAGCTGCAACCTAGTACTGGGAAACACCCATACACACTAATTCACACACATAGACTACAGTCAGTTTAGTTCATCCAATTCACCTATAGCACATGTCTTTGTACTGTGGAGGAAACCAGAGCACCCCGAGGAAACCCACACCAACAGGGTAAGAACATGCAAAACCAGGCTCAAACCAGGATCTCAAACCATCTAAGTTTGTTATTCAAAGTCGTAAACATGACAAAATGAAGTCGCACACACTCAATAATAGATAACTTAATCCATTTGTGTTGGGAAAACATGAAGGAATTGTATGGAACCCAGCATTTTTTACAGCAAAGTCTCGACTGTGACATAAAAAGTTCCAAACACTAAAGTATATAAGCACGCCTGCTGATGCCCAGTTCAAGAATGAGCATCACTCTGACAGGGGCTCAAACAGAAAACAGACTGACTTGTTTTTCAATGGGCTCAGGCTGCAGTCAGGAACTGAGGGGTGTATTTCAGAGAGTTAAGGGCTTTGGTTTTAAAAGGCCATGCTGATGTGGTGAAGGCAGAGCACTTACTGTAAGCTTTATGGCTTTCTCGGGAGCCACGCCCAGAAGCTGCGGTACCAGGCCTATAATTAGAAAACAAGTTGATTAAAAAAGACAGGGGTGAAGAGGGAAGCAGCACTTTCCTCAATGCAAAAGCTGCTGCCTTTAGTTTCCCTATCATCCACACACTAATGAACACTATTGATGTGGAGTGTTTAAATATTGGAAACTTCACAGCACTACAAACTCCTTTTTTCCCTTTAAAATGAGCCTCAACCAAAAGTTTACACAGGCCTCAATTACGACGCAGATTTCTGGCTTGGACGAAAATAAACTAAATAATCTGATTTAAAACTGACGAGCCACCCGCGGCCGTAACAAACAAGCGCAGTAATGTGGGCAGTACTGTGCGAGTCCAAACAGGCCACACAGCGAGATGAATGGACACGGTTTCTGCGTGCATGGCCTACTGAGCGCATTTGCGTTTATATACAAGATGGAGAATTAAAAAACAAACATATTTTTGAAAATGTAATCATCCGTCGCAATTCTCATAAACTGTTATTGTTCTTGCATGCTGCCGATTTCGTTGTTTGCCAGGATGGTGACATCATCGGCTGTTACTTTGATTGTAAACAATCGGCATGACTGCAAATATAAGCAAATGTTTTTTGCTGACCTAAGAAGATATTATGATAAAACAAAACAAATGCCTCTGATAAATGATTAAAAATAAAATAAATAATACAAATAAAATTATCTAAATAAAATGTATATAATCAAATACAAAAATAATAAAACAAAAATGTAATTAATTTTAATGATAAAAATTACATTTAAATAATAAAAATAAGATGAAATCATAAAAATGTAAATTAAATAATACAAATTAAATAAAATTAAATAATAAAAATAACATTTAAATAAAAAATAAAATTAAATAATAAAATTAAATTAAATAATAAAAAATAATTAAATTTAATTAAACAAAATAATACAAATAAAATAAAATAAAATAAATAAATAAAAAATATAATAAATTAGATTTAATTTAGTTTAATTTAAATTAAATGAAAAAATAAATAACTTAAAGATAAAAAATAAAATTTTATTAAATTAAATATATATATATATATATATATATATATTTTTATCAACAATAAAGCTTATTATAAAGCTTAAATAATCAAACAGATATTTTTTAAGTCGGAAACATCTCATCATGTGCCTAAAAATCTTCCATTTTATATAAAGCTGGGAATGAGTTATGTTGTTTATTATATTATATTATATTATATTATATTATATTATATTATACTATATTATATTATATTATATTATATTATATTATATTATATTATATTATATTATATTATATTATATTATATTATATTATACTATATTATATTATATATTGAAAATAAGTTTTTTGCTTCAATAAAAGTGTTTTTAACATTAGTAAATACTTTTATTATTACCATGTATCAGATAATATGAAATATAACAATCAACATGGAAAATTTTTTATTTTTTCCTAACAATAATAGCTGTCCAGCTTAAATTAAAAAAACGAAGGATGTATAAAAAAAATAAAACGTTTCTAAAAATAGTGTATTCAAATCTTTTCAGAATAGCTTTTAAATCATTTCTAAATGTCTTACGTAGGTGCTCATTTACTGTAACTTCTTTAATTCTTTTTTTAAGTTTTACCCTCTGCGCAATGTTATAATGTTAGATGTACCTTTAAATGTGCTGCAGAAAAAAACTTTTATTATTATGACAAATAAAATAAAATAAAAAATGCATTACTACAACCACTAAACGCATTTATCTTTAAGTCATCTTTACGCATTTGCTAAAAGCCAGTTCTCTCCACTCTCCTGAAAAAAAAAACTATTTACATGTAAAACAAAAGCACTTAGTGCTTCTTCAAATACAGAGCTCTCTGTCATAACCACCCATACGCTCTGCTAAATCGAGCAGCGGATTTTTCAAAACCACCCCTGTTTCATGATCCAGCGGGTGATCAAGATCTCAGCCCGTCTTTTGTCGGCTTTATGATTGACAAATACCAGCAGTTAGTGTTTCTCAATGGAGGTCACATGCCAACTGCACCTCGCAATCGCAATTTGAATCTGTGACCTCACCCAGTGCTTTAAAAACTCTAAAAGCAGAGCAGATCCTCATTATCCGAGTGCCATTGACTGCGTAGCGCATTCATGTTCTTCATTGTTGAGTTCCCTGTGCTGGTATGCGCTCTTTCATGCTCTGCTCATTGTCCCCTGCGGCACTGAAGGTAGACTTAATCTCTTCAAAGCAGGTAAAGGTCAAAGGGAAGATGACCCAGGCCCTGCTTTCATGAAAAATGCTTTTTTTGTTGTTGCCTGACTGACCTCTGTAGAGGCCGAAGAAGCCCTCGTAGCGCACGACCTTCTTAAAGCAGTCCAGGCTGTTCTTGTACATCAGCTCTTCCACTAAGGACCCTGAAGAGCGCTGGTTCTGCATGCGGGTCTTCACCAGGTCGATGGGGTACACGGCCGTCGCACCTACAGCTGATATATGAGGGGGGGAAAAAAGGGTGTAAAACTATGGTAATATTGGTAAACCTCCTAGATGTTATGTCTGGTAACATATTGCACTGAAGTTCACTTCATTGCACTGAACATATTGCACAAGCTCCTTGTCAGGATTCTGCCACTTCGATCTTGTTAATTCCTGTTTTGGTGGCAGATTCCAGACACTAGTCCTGTCATGTCTTGTATGTTGTGCTCAGCTCGAGTTTTCTTGGGTCAAGCACTCATTTTCTGTCGTTGTCTGTCTTCGTCTTTGTACGAGCGCCGTCTTGGATATGCTTGAGAAGCTTGCTCTCGTCCAGGTGTGTTTGTTGCTTTGTTCGCGGCACTGTGTTTTTGTTTTCAGCGCTACATAGACTGATTTCACGCGGCCGCCATTTCGCCAAAAGCGAAATCGAGGCTTCGGTGGTAAGAAACCCGAAAGTATCATTGGGAGTTCCATAGGAATGTTGTGTAACTGACTACATAGCTTATCAGTGAAGAGAAAGGTCCGTTCTGAATGAATGGTGAATATAATAAGGGATATCAGAGCTCATTTTCAGCTAAGTTAAGGGAAATGGCACTAGTTAGCTAACGTTTTCTTTCCCAAACACACGTTTTTAGATGTTTTTATTAAACTGTTTCTTTTATAATATTAGACTCGTCACCATACTGAATTAAAAGAAAATAACATAAATTTCCCGCGAACATAAAGGCACTGTTGATGGCTTTCTTAAAACAGTGCTGATTTGCCATTGTGGTCACGTGTTCAACAGAAATTATTGTGATTGGCCGAGAAGGTCATCAGTTCACCGCTGTTTACACAC